>NC_056751.1:792176292-792212566 GCF_019279795.1 Protopterus annectens | reverse complement strand
TTAGGAGTTCTGCAGATGACTTTAAATTAGGAGCAGTCATAGAATCCTCCACTGATACAAATATTCTCCAGTAAGGGCTCACACAGACAAATAACCAGTTTCAGAGCCATGGGCTAAAACTAAATGCCAAGAAATGCATAATAGTATCCTTCAGGAAGCCATCTACCCCTGGTAACTTTCATATTGACAACATACCCCTAAGAGCTGACCCAGTAGTCAGGGACTTGGGGACACATATAGACAGTAATTTACCTTTGACGATCATGTGCCTATAGTAGTGAGGAAATAATTCTATGTTGTGCAACTTATAAACAAAGGTATGGCATCTAGGTCCAAGGAAGACATTGTTCCACTGTATTCAGCATTCATCAGACTTATCATTGAGTACAATGCCCTCTTTTGTATGTACCTAATCAGGATATCCAACAACTGGAACAGCCACAGAAATTCTTCATTAAAAGAATGCAGGGTGTAAGTAACACATCATATGCAGACCACCTCAAGGCCCTGTCCCTGTATTCTGTCTCCTTCAAGCTGGTGAGGGAAGCTCTATGCCTGACATACAAGGCATTGTCAGACCCCACACTAATGAATCTCGTGAAAATCTGCAACAGAAACAGCACCAGAATTACCCATTCTAAAGACTTAAACCTTGCCAGTGATATACACAGGACCTGCTGGAAAAACATGTATGTATCCCAGAGACTACCCGTTCTCCGGAACAGGCTCCCATCCATGGAAGCAGAGTTCCTCCCTAACCCAATTCAAGTGTAACTTGGACATCTGCATGGGGAACAGGAAATTCATCCCTGGTTTGGTAGCTATGTCTCTAATGGACACAGGCACCCTGTAAATGGCTGATCTCCCAGGCCCCTACTTGAAAATGTTTAATTTCCTAAGCCCCTACTTACACTTATCAGGGGTACTAGAAGGTGTCAGAGATTTGGAATGCATGGCTATAAACCTATAATAAGGATAACAGAGAAACAAATAAGATAGTTAAGATTTTCATTTATAGCTTATGGGTGTTGTAGTGGGAAAGATTTGTTGATGTTTTAAATACTAAATCATGGAATAATGAAGGGTGGTCAAGCAAATTCTAAAATGCTTGTGCATAACTGAAACTGGGCAAGAAATATTACATCTATAATTTCCTTTTTAAGTAAATAGATTTATTTTTGTTGAGTTGAATTTTATTTTAATTGAATTGTTATGTATTGTTTTAATAAAACTCACAAACTCTTTTTCATAAGTATCATGAGCCACTACCACCAACCCAAGTTTAATGTCTCATCTGAAGGACTGCACCTCATATGTGCAGCACTCCCTTTATGCTGTATTGCAGTGTCAGTACATGAAAAACTAGTTCAAGTACCTGGTGTGTGGATAGAATTCTAAGACAGGATAAGTGCAGTAATGAAATGTAGATTGGCTGTGGTGGGGGCAAGGTAGTGGGTGTGAGACAGGAGAAGAAATAGTGAACGGACAGAGTGAGTTGGGGAGTTCCCAAATTCTGTATCTTCTTATAACTGACATCCACAAATAGACTGAACTTCATTCTCTAATCATTATGTGACATAAGGATTAACTTATTTATATGTTAACTACCTAAATTTACATGGCACAGTTGGCTTTCTTCAGGAATAATTTGAGAGTGTTATCAAATTAAATGACATACACTCAAATAATAGGCAAATGCATACTAAGGTATTTAAACAAAGAACTACAAAATAAGACTCCATAGCAGTTCACTGCATTAGTCCATTCTGCAAAACTAGCAGAAGGGTTTTCTATCTGTTTCTTAATCAAGTCCTGAGTGCGGCATCATCTAGCATTTATTCTCGCATCTGATAGCCTGTTGACATAACCACCCATAAGAAAGTCCTGTTTTTTGTCCTGCCACATATTATCTACTAATCAATATTAATTTCCCCATGACAAATACTATACTGCTCCAGATATAAAATACCTTCTCCTTGTCTCTACCTTTCCTTTACACACACACACACACACACACACACACACACACACACACACACACACACACACACACACACACACACACACACACACACACACACACACACACACACACACACACACACACACACACACACACACACACACACTCTGTAAATCCAGATTCCAACCCTTAGCCATAAGCATGCCAAGTTTTTGTTACGCTTGCAGTTATCTATATCAATAGGCTTTAATAGACTTACATTTTTTACCAGTGAATCAGATTTACCTACCTCATCTTCCAACTCAGCCGTGTTTTAGAAATTAACATTTGTAGTTAGACAGCACAACCAGGCTATATCAGTCTCCAATAGGAAAATAAACAAAATACAAATGCATTTATTCTTTCTTTTATAGTTCTTTTGTGGAAAAGGCTCTGCACTCCCTCAGGTAGTAATTAATACTAGCCCTGCAATAAACCTATACCTAGTTTTGAAAATAGCTTTCCTTGTTTTGAAAATAAATAAAAGACACCCTTGACTACCCCTTCATTATTCCATGATTTAGTATATAAAACATCAGCACATCTTTCACACCACAAAACCCAGAAACTAGAACGCAAAGTCCTGTCTTATTTGTTTCTGTATTATCCTGAATATGCAACTTCTTCTATTTGAAATTAGTGCATCCTTACCAAAAATGTATTATTTTTAAGCAGCAATGATGACATAGAAAGATAAAGCCCTGACTATGACTCGGGAGACCTAAGGTGATTACTGGCTCACTGATTGGTGGTGTTGCGAGAAGATGATGCCCATGGTCATCCTAGTGAAGGACACGACAAAGCCACCAGCATGCAGCATTGCTCTCCTAGGAAGAGGGCTTGGGATGTTAATGTGTAGCCTGTGGGTAAGTAACAGGCTCCCTAAGTCACCAATAGGTGGCAGCCTTGATAATGTATATAGAGGAGCACAAACCCATGTTGAGAAAGCATTGCAAATCTCTGTATGATGCAGATCACTTGTCCCATGGTGCTAGTTCATAACCTATTTCATTACAGCCGGGATGGACACTAAGTATCCTCACTGGTTGCCTGCATGATGGCCCCTCCTGATCTCTGGTGAAATTCCCAGACAGGCAAAGAAGCTGTGTCCTACTCAGAATATTCCTGAATGGAAGGCATGAGGCAACTATCATCTAGAAAGAAAAACATGTTATGTTTCTTATTAAGAAACTGTTAACATAATTAGGGATTCTGGGGGGAGGGGGTGTCACATGGCACTTAAGCCAGCAAGTATCCATATGCAAATGTTAAGTTCCTCAACAGTACATAGACACTTTAAAAAAATGCATGACATTTCCCATTATTTAATACATTTACTACATGTGGTTCCATTTAACAGTTGTCAACAATTCTGTATAATGTCAGAAAAATAAAAAATATCGCAGAAACTTCCTCCCTCTAACTACCATTGCAAGAATTACTTTTGGCCAGTTCTGTAGCCTTGAAATACTTGTAGTACCAAAACAGAAGTGGAAGTTATAAATAAGTGAATAGTTTATGAGATACACTGTTGTATATCAGACTTGCATGAAAGATAGCAGAGCCCACGATCCTCACATAATTTTTCAGTTCTCCTATATGAATTAACCTAAAGAAAACATACAACATATTTCATGGTCTGAGTATCGTAAACTTCAAAGATGGTATTTGATAAACATTAATGTTGGGACTGCATTTACTGTTATTAACAAGCACTTCCATACTACTGTGATGGTTTATTAAGTAAACTTGTAACTTAACATATACATAATGGTTCCAAAACTGACATGCCTTCTCACCCAGGAAAGATACTGGGCCGGATTCACGAAGGCTTGCACGGAGTGTAAGAGACGTGCAACACTCCATGCAAGCCTTGCGATCCAGGAACAGCCCTAAACTCCGTGTAAGAGACCAGCTAAAAGCGTCTCTTACGGACTGGCGTGGACAAGCTAAATACCTCACTTGCATTAGAAAGGTATGCAAATGAGGTATATTAGCGATCCGCGAAGCAGAAACCAGTCCGTAGGAGACGTTTTGGCTACAGAAATGTACTCAGTTGACAACTGAGTACATTTCTGCAAAAATCTAACGAGGCGATGTCAGCTCCCAAAAAGGTTGCATATGAACCAGGCAGCATGCCAATGGCCAAATATGTGGCCATTGGCAAGATAACCCGATGGAATAATATTAAAAATATATATTTTTTTCGCACCGGCCATGTTTAAACCAAGCGCAGCCCAGCAAACGGGCTGCGCTGTATAGAAGCATAAAAAGAAGGGTATAAACCCACAAATGTAGGATTCATGTAATACATGGAATGACAATGCAGGGACCAGCAGACCAAAACCAACATGGCCACCGTGCTTAGTGGTTGCTAAGAAGCTGAGTCTAAGACATGTAACTAAGCATTAGTAGGCAATCTTATGTAAATGAGGGTTAGGATACTGAATACCACAGTCACATAGCAAATGGGCATGGCCTGAGTAGTGTAAGAGATACAAAGGGAGGAATAGAGTAGGAGATAGGAGACATCACGGGGGGGAATGGTAGAAAGAAACGCAGTTCTTTGGAGGCCAGTGTAACATGACAGATGACAGGCACAGATCATGGAAAGAGGTGTGCCACTACATAAGTCATGGAAAGACAAGAAATGGAAGGTGTACACTGTTAGCTACACTAAAGTTTGTTGCTGGCCGTGCATGTGCACGTGTGCGTGCAATGAACATGAGTAAGGCAGTGTGCGCGTGTAAGGCAGTGTGAGTATGTTGGAGGCTGTAGGCAGATGTGTAACAGTGTTTGCGCGGGTGTACGCGCGTGTAAGACAGTCTGAGTATGTTGGAGGCTGTAGGCAGGCGTGTAACAGTGTTTGCGCTGGTGTGCAGCGTTTAAACCTGAATAAGTAGATCCTTAACCATGTAAGCACTTGCGTGTGCAGCGTTTAAGCCACTGTGGCGTGTTTCAGATAGTATGCAAGTTGCTCCCCCTGAGGAAACAGAAAGGAAAAGGAAGCAACAGAATTAATAGGGAAGCTAGCAGGGATAACTGCTGAAGCTAGCAGGTGAAAATAATTAGAAGCAGGCAATTACACAGGCAAATTAGTAGCCCAGCCCAGCACTTAAAACACTGCAAACAATAGTGCAGGATGTTGTCATTAAGAGACACTGCAAAACAGGAGTAAGCTAATAGAAGTGAAAACTGAAAAAGCTGAACTCAGAGCAGAAATGCTAGGGGCTGCCATAGCTGTCTTAATGAGACATGGCGACTTGCTGAGGGTGGTGACAATGCAGATGGTGCCAGACAACCCACAGTGAGGAGGCGGAGAAGAGTGTACAGGCCCAGGGTCACCTACCACGGGTTACATGAGCTGGAGATAGTAGGCGCTATAGAGTGGACAGAGAGCTCATTCAGCAAATTGTTGAGCTGTGCAGGCCACGCCTCACACACAGAACCAACAGAGGGGAACCCATCCCAGTGGGAAACCAAGGTATGTGTTGGCCTAAGAATACTAGCAACAGGTACCTTCCAGAGACCAACTGGCGATATGATGGGGATATCACAGGCATCAGCCTCCAGGGTACTGCACCAGTTCCTGGATGCCATGTCAGCACATGTCGGTGATCATGTATATTTCCCCAATGCCCGTGAGGTATTGGCCAGCAATATCACGTCTCTTCCAGCAAATAGCGGAATACCCTGAGGTACTGGGTGCTATAGACTGCACACATTTATCAAAGCACCAGCAGGAGGCGGGTAGGGCCTACATAAACCGCAAGGGCTTCCCCTCCATCAACTGCCAGGTCGTGTGATGCCCAGGGCATAATAATGAATGTGTGTGCTGGCTGCCCTGGGAGTTATCCACGATTCCACATCTGGCATTTGGCGCAGCTGTACAGACATTTGCCAATGGGGACATCCCACACGGACACCCTAGTGGGGATGCAGGTTATGCACTGGAGCCGTGGCTGATGACACCCATCAAGCACACACACCTGAACAGGAACGCCATAATGAGGCACACGCACAAACGCGTAATGTGATAGAGCGTGTGTTTGGGCCTGCTCAAGTCACGGTTCCGGTGTCTGGACACATCTGGTGGAGCCTTGTAGTACACACCAACTACATGTACCCAAATTGTCATGGTATGTGCTATGCTACATAATATGATCTTATGAAAACAGCTGCAGCAGGACCAGCATAGGGCGGGCCAAACAGCCCCACCATTGCCAAAGGCCAGCACAGGCAGAGCGTGACTCGGAGGAGGAACAACCTGAGCCTGTCCCAGTAGGCAGAAGGGAGGCATGCCCAGTATGCCTGGCCTTGGCAAAGAGGCAACGCATAGCACATACATTGGCTCAGTAGGAACCTTGGGAATGATACCCCTCTCTGACTCACTCATATAGTAACAGGGATGCCTAACATGACACAACCTCCTCTCAAACATGTACAGGAAAGTGTAATATGCATCCGACAGAGGCAGCCCTGCTGCACCACCTGAGGCATGAATGCTATGTGTCAAGTAATGTAACACCAAGTACTACATGCACACCTGAGGACCCTGACTAACATCCTATCCTGACCAAGCATCATGCCACAACATGACAACGAGATGATCAAGTGCAACAATTGACTGAAGTATGCAGTTAGTCAAAGGGGACCCAATGTGTGCCAGTCTGGGATGACATGCTGAGCATGACATGATGCACCACCCGCCAGGAGTGGCGTGCACCTATCAGTGCAGGCCATGGATACTGGCAAGGCTGTCGCCACCACAGTGTGCCCTGAATAGGTAAGGCTCAAAAGACAAACCTATTTCCATAGGTACCAGAAGGGATAAGAATAAGATAATGGATAAGTCGAAACAGCAAGATGCATGCAGTCTGGACTCACCCAGTATGGAGAATGTTGATAACTGTGCTGTAACAGAAAACTGAGGCAAGGCCACAACAGCACTAACACTACCAGGTTACACCTCATACTGTGCTGTACAGCCGCAAAACTTGGAACAAGCTACAAAAGGAGGGTGACTAGCAAGAATTGTCAAGGATAACCACACCTCCATGTCGGTACCACAACAAAAAGCAGCATGGACTAGCCATGCTCAAGTAACAGTGGCTAAAACTGCCCCCCAGTTTATAGCCTGCTACAGACTACTGTCCCAACACCAGGAACTGCATCTGGCCTATGCTGGAATACATGAATATATCAAGTCCTCCAAACCACATTATATTGGGTGACTGCAAATACCCAGACATACACTTGCAACATTATACTAGCTCCAACAGTGTTGGACAAGGTTCATAGAATCCACAAACCAAAAGGCCCAGGAACAACGTACCACTCCCACAAGAGGGTAAGCATACGGATGTGATAATCAAAGCAACATGGGTACTGGATGTCAAGATGAGAAGTGTATTGCTCACTGGTAAAACCAGACCATAGAGTAATCACACTGGATATACAACACCTGACCACAGTCCCTGGCCGAAACCACAGTGGAAAACATGTGTTAAGCAATACCTGCACTCCTCCAAACTGATGTGGAATCCATTAAAGGTCCGTGCAGGTGCAAAATATGAGCCACACCTCAGAACCTGTAATACAGCCATTCCATGAACACTGCCAGGAATGCTTGGATTATGCAGTCCTAAATTAAAACAAGACACGGTGCCTAAATCTGGCATGGTGGACACCAGCCATAACCAAAACATGCAAGAGAACGAGGAAGCTACTACATGATAGAGCAAACACAAACAATGAAGTAAGCACAGATCAGTAGTATGGCAATAACATCTGTCCACACATGCAATCCACTAAGGCCAGCCGCAACAAGTGGAATCTGTGAATCCCGAGGCAATGTCACACCTGGCCCAAGTACACAGACAACCCCCAACTCCACCCAAGAAATACAAAAATATGTGAGAGATGCAACCATCCATCCAAACTGGAGGCTGAACTCCCTCAACTCAGTACTCCCAAAACAAGTCAGTAGGAGAAGGTAACCACACACACCACAAACACAGTCCCACATAGACCTACCACAACTGCAAACCAAACACATAAACACAGACAAACATTCCCAGAGGCACAAATTACAAACACAGCACACCAACAGAGGCCTCTAAAGCAGACACCCAATCAAACAGCCCCAAACATAGCACATGCAACACATAGCACACAAAGCTGGTGTGCCAAACAGTCACAGGCCAGAAGGAGAAACAACATGCCTGATACAGTTGTAATAGGTGACTCCATAGTCAGACACACTGCTGTCCTGCACACCAGACTGAACAAGGGAAAGGGTACAGTAAGCTGCCTGTAGGCTGCCACAATATGCCACATAACAGAAGTATGTAGGTCACTCCAAAGCAAGTAGAAATATGATGCAGTCATAGTCCATGCTGGTGTGAATGACCTGAGATGTACCACCCTAGACTACAGGAAAAGAGACATAGATGAGCTATCTGATTATGTAGTCCAGGCCGGTATGACACTCACCGTTTGCAGCATCCTACCCTTACCAAGAGTAATGCCACAGTACAAACACGAAATGATCAGTCATAGCAAGTGGCACACTTACTGGTGTTATTCGAAAGGGGATGCAATGTCTGTCTGCCTGGGATGTCATGCTTGACAAGCCATGCAGCTGTCCTTGGGATGGCCTGCCTGTTACCCCTGAAGTCTGAATATTGGATAAGGCATTTGCCACCTCCATAAGAGCCTTTGAAGGCAAGGCAGAAAAGACTGACCTACCACCCTCCAAAACATAAGTGGGAAGAAACATAAGGGAAATGCTGACCAATGCCAGATGTGTACACCCCAATATGCATGCCGCCGAGGCCAACCCCAGAATGGAGAACATCGATGTCAGAGCAGTGACAGAAAGCTGCAAGCCTCCTGACAGCACACCAGCACTGGGTTATACCACGTATCATGTGTCATGGCCCCAAACCCTGGAACGAAACATAAAAGGAGGGTGAGTATCCATAGTCAGCACAGACACCCATACGTCCAGGTAACTGACAATGCACAAGGCAATTGAGTACACACATGTGCAACTAACTGTAGGCAAGACTGCTGTGCAGTCTGTAGCATGCTACAGACCTCACTCTCACACACAATAACCCCACCCAGCCGTCCTGAAGACAATGGACAGTATGAATGTCCCACCAAATAACAAACAAGGTACCACAAAGTACCACATAGGTGGTAAACCAGTATGTATAGAATATGGAACCAGGGACCTAGGGACACACGTGGACAGTAACCTGTTATGTGACACCCACATAGCCAATGTGGCTAGGAAAACTGTCTACATTTGACACCGTAGCAGGGAAAGGGTTACATCTCTTGGCACAGCAGAGGTCATTGTGCCCCTATACCTTTCTCCAATCACACCCATACTCCAGTACAATGCCTCATATGGGATGTATCTTACCTGACACCTGCAGCAGTTAGAAAGACCTCAAGGTACCTCACCAATAGGATAAAGGTCACAAATATATGTCATATGCTGCCTGGATGCTTAGAGCACCCCAGCTGAATCCAGTCACATACGGCCTACACAGAGGCATTGCATGCCTGTTGTAGGAAGGCCATGCCAACACAGGGAAGTAATGGACATGCCTTACCACCCTAGAGAACCACAAATCCACAGGAGCTGTGAGAGGGAGATGTCAACCTCAGCTAATAATGGGGAAATAGGATGTGCTGTGGTGGGACAGATACATAATCCAGAGGCTCCCCACCTGGACCAGAATCCCATTCCATGTTAGGGGCGAGCCCCTCACTGACACTCTTCTTAGAGGAATCTTGCCAAGTGGATGGATGATTGTGTAGAAGTTACACTGGGGGTCTTCACTGTGTCATGTCGAACAGAGGCACAGCCAAGCAAAACATAAATGGCCATAACCAGCCCTGCACATAGCAAAGAGGGTGTCAAAAGCCACACACACACTCTGGCTAGGCTAACAAATGCCCAGAAAGAATTGGATAGCCTAGTATGACCCTATGAACCTATGAAGATACAAATTGTACAGGGGCAGCTGGAGGATAGTCCCAAGGCTTTCCTGACTGATGGTATGGCCAACCATGTTCCAGGAATTCACAGATATGTCCTGAATCACACAAATATCCTGAAACACACACATACCACTTAGCATACATCCCACTGACTGGGTGCAGAGGTGCAAACCCCCAGATGCAGAATACTCTATCAGCAGACTGCAGCCCACTGACTGTTGCAGATGCTGAGGGTAACAGCCAGCATGCACTAAAGCAAAACACACAGCAGCAATGGTATGAGATGTTGTGTCCTGGGCTTAAGTGCAACATGGACACCAAGAGATGAATGGAATGCAAAAACCACTACTACTGCTCAATGTCAGCCTTACCACAGAATAATAACCTTACCCAAAAGAAGGCAAGTGGTACAACAACAGTAAGTCCCTTCTCAACAAGGTGTTGCCTGAATGGATACTGAACAGTACTACCCAAGAATCCTGAGAAGCACGGATTTTGCACAGCGTATGGAAGAGAGATCTAAGCATATTACCACAGACATAAAGATATTGGGGACCTCACTGACACTGGACCCAACCCAGTGTAAGCCCACCCAGAGTGCAGATCCTGCCCCCTAACCATGTTTGTGACAACTTCAAGAGAGAACAGCCAAATTAATGGGTCATTGATGAGGGGCATGTAGCCAACCCACACAGTGTATCTGGACCTTGCAAGGCCTCTGCTCCACAATGACACCTATGTGTTCTGTTACGCAAATGGAAGCTCACCAGCTTAAATATAAACCCACATGTCCCAGTAGAGGTTGCAAAGCCAGACCAAGGACCCAAGAACCAGACATGGTCCAGACATGCTGCAGCCATGTCAGACCTACAAACCAGATATAACTATCCCACAAGGCTTTGTCTGGGATCTCCCCGTCCTGGTATATATATAATCCCTCATCGTGACACAGGCAAACATGGAAGGACCCGTGTCCGAACAGGGCTGGTTTACCGAGAAGGACCTGTTTTACTTTTCCACCACCATATGATCCACCAGCTATTTCACAAGCATCCCACAAAGGGGCCACATAGAAACAGAAAACTGGTTGCCATAGCCATGTCTAGCCAAGCTAAATGGGGCCTGAAGCGTGCCTTATAGTCCAACCCCGTGGATGTACCCAGTGGTGCCCACCAATTACCACATATGTGTTAACCCATTGTGCCCAGTTAACATAGTAATGAGAGACCTGGGGACACAAAAGACGGGTGATAGATAGCCTACCATTGGACAAACATAATGCTGTAGTGTTTACAGGAACATACCATATACCCACCCTAATGTCACATGAAGCTGTCAGATCTAGATAAAGGGAGGTCATTGTGGCTCCTGCAGTGAATCCATCATCAAGCCAGTACAATTATCTACAATACGCCCTGTAGGATGTACCTCAGCAGACCTCCATCAACTGTAAAGTCCCCAACAGTACCTCATCAGGAGTATCAAACTAGCTTGCCCAGATGCCATGTATGTGTTGCCTGTGTTGCTGGCATCCCAATAAACTTATGCTGCACCTTAAATCTGAATGGCAGTGAGCTATGCACTTGAGAGACCTGAACTGAGCACTGACTTACATAGGACAAAGCTGTAATGCTGCATGCACCCATAACACAGAAGCCACCCCAGCACAGGCTACCCATAGGAGTCACATATCAATCTGTATATCTCCAATAGGAATCCAGATATGAGTGGGTGGGAGATGGTAGATTTAACCTGGGTATCACTGTCATGTCACAGGTGAGCCAGAGGCTCAGTATACTAACCCATGACATATGTCATGGCAAACTCCACTTACAATGTGTGTTGAAGTTGACAAACATACTCTCCCAACTAGCATTACATGGACTAGGGCACATCACTGTAAATGTTTGCAAATGTACACCTATCTTGTGGGAATACTTTTACCAATGTCGGGACAAAGCCTGGTGCTGATAGTTCCATATCTGAACAGAATGCAACTTTTGATGTCAGATGTACACAACTGGCCCGTAACCAGGCTGTTGTGCCTTTATCGAAATGAGAAAGCAGTGATAGCAGCCAAAGCCTAGGATACTGCACCACCACAGTCAAAGTACTACCCAGTACACTATACAGTACTACAGTGTTAGGTCAAGTGTGAAAGGATGTTGACAGCTGTATGCAAAGTATCCATACATGCAAACACTGCAAGGCACATTATAACCCTGTTGTGGCAAATTTCACACTTTCAAAGCTTGGGTGTCCCGTAACTACACAACATGACACACAACACACAACCGCCAGCGGGTGATAGTTGTTGAAGTTCACACCCATCCACAAATGTGGTGGGCTGCGAACTCAACATATGGGAATGCTCACACTTGGGCATGCTCACACACAGTGACAACATGCCATGGGAAGGCTGAACTGGGCATGCTCACACACTCCGGCCAGAATTTGATTGTAGCAGTTGGACACACATAGCTGGTATTGTTATGTTGTAATCCAGGAACCAACCACATTATAGCAGTCTGCCCAGTGCACACAGCTAGATGACTTCTACAGAGACATACGTGATATAGTGGATCCCTCCACATGCAAACATCTGCCATAAGATGCACAAGTTAGTCTGCATACAAACAGGGAATGTTATGGCAATAAAGATGTGCAAACAGTCTATCAAGCAACAAATAATGTGCATTTGACAATTAAACATATGGGTGGCAGAGGAGTCAACACTAGGTATTTTGTTTGCCCTAGGGAATGACAACACAGCCATGATGTGCTTAGCAGTGTCTGCCTCCCAGGATGCACACTGCCCCTTTCTAAACACAGATAGCGTCAGCACCTATAAGTACAGCAGGAGGAAAGAAACTTCCCAGTATTCAGATCTCGAGGCCGTAGCTCTGCTAGCTCACGTCCGTCATGCAAGTGTCCATAACATAGTTAGGTAGGGTTTCAAATGCTCTGTATGTGTGTGAGTGGGGTTGGTGGTGTGTGTTAATGATCTCGCGGGAAAGAAATGTCCCTTTTGGCAAATAGGAAAACACATTACAGGATGCACATTCCCTTTCTAAACACCCTGATGATGTCTGGCTTTTTAATAAGCTACACAGCAGGTGAAAAGAAACCTCTCAGTAATGTCTGAATAGCGCTCTGCTAATCACGTCTTCTCTCCAGAAGTGTCATAACATAGTTAGGTAGGGTTTGAATCCCTGTGAATGCTTGAAGTGTGTGTACTTGTCTGAGGGGGGTGTTTGTGTGTGCTGAGGGAGAAGTGTATCCCTTTTGCAATTAGGACCAACACACTACAGGATTTTGCACATTCCCTTTCCTAAACACCGATGATGCTCAGCACCCAATAACTCGTAGCAGGTGAAGAAACTTTCCCAATGCTAATCGCGAATAGCTCTCCGCCTAATCGTCCATCTCAAGTGTCCTTCTTATAGTTAGACTGTTAGGGGTTTGAATCATGGGGCCAATGGCAAGTGTGTGTGTGCTTGTCTTGAGGGGTGTTTGTTGTGTGTGTGAGGGAAATGTCCCTTTGGCAATTAGGACAACACACTACAGGATGCACATTCCCTTTCTAAACACCATTGATGTCAGCACCTTTAATAAGTACAGCAGGTGAAAAAAACCTCTCAGTAATGTGAATGGCGCGCTCTACGCTAATGCGATCCCGTCTCAAGTGTCATGACACATGGTTAGATAGGGTTTGAATCCTGTGAATGGCAAGTGTATTGTGTTTGTCTGAGGGGGTGTTTGTGTGTGTGAGGACATGTCCGCTTTTGGCAATTAGGACAACACACTACGGATGCACATTCGCTTTCTAAACTTACCGATGATGTCAGCACCCAATAAGTACGGCAGGTGAAAAGCAACCTCCCATGTCTTGAATAACGAATATGCATGTACTCTGCTAATCGTCCATCTCAAGTGTCATAACATAGCAGATTAGGTAGAGGGTTTGAATCCTGTGAGATGGCAGGAGTAATAATATGTGCGCTTGTCTGAGGGTGTTGTGTGTGTGTAGAAATGTCCTTTTGGGCATGACTTGGGACAACACACTACAGGATGCACATTCCCTTTCTAAACTTACCCGATGATGTCAGCGCCCAATAAGTACAACAGGTGAAAAAGAAACTCTAGTAATGTGAATAGCTGACGCTCTGCTAATGCATCCGTCTCCAAAGGTGTCATAACTGCCCCATAGTTAGGTAGGGGTTTAAATCCTACTGAATGGCAAGTATTGTGCTTGTACTGAGAAGGTGTTGTGTGTGTGTGAAATATCGCTTTTGGCAATTAGTGGAACAACTTTTTACAGGATGCACATTCCGCTTTCACAAACACTGATGATGTCATACTTTTAATAAGTACAGCGGGAGAAAAGAAACCTCCAGTAATGCGAATGGCGGCTCTACTAATCCGTCCGTCTCAAAAGTGTCGCCGCTAACTGTAGATTGTTAGGCAGGGGTTTGAAGCCTGTGAATGGGCAACTGTAAATGTGTTTGTCTGAGGGGGTGGTAGCAATGTGTGAGGACAAGAGTCCCTTTGTGTCAACCTATGTGAACAGACTACAGGATGCACATTCCCTTTCTGCAACACACTGTTCAAGCAGAAGGCCATGGCTCTGGCATAAGTTGTCTGTTGCTATGATGCCCCTTTGGAGGATGCTTGTGTGTCAGCTGAAGGAGGCGGAATTATATGGTGGCCTGTTTGCAGTCTCTGCATCTATTTGGACAGCCACAGTCCGTCCGTGTTGGCCTGTACCTCCAAGAAATATATACTACTACCAAACAAAGAGGGTCCCAGGACTTTGAGCCTTGTGGGGACACAACCCGTAACTGTTGTGAGGGTCTGGCATGGCTCCAGCAGTGATGCTAACCATGTGGTATCACAACCTTGAGCCAGGCCGCATCCATCTAGTGACATGAGGGCCTTATAATATTCCAGCTGGTGACCTTCTCTGAGGAATACCCCAGGTAGAGGTATTGTTGTGAAAGGCGTCTGCAAAGGTCCAAGAGTAGGCTGTGTGAACCACCTTCCCCTCGTCCAATGTGCCTTGAAGAGTGGACTGTTTCAAAAGAAATCAACGGGTTAAACCCAGTAGTGCTGGTGTGCATCTCAAGTAGCCCCTAGAACCAGGCATCTGTAACTGCACAGATATCCCGATGTTTTTCCATGCCAGGACTGCTTTTGGGTGCACGCATCTGGAGGTGCAGATGTCTGGCGTTGGGTATGCATTGCTCTTAATTTATGTATCCTTGTGAGTACCTATGAAGGTGGGTTCATCTGAGGCCCTGCCCTAACATGAGCACTATGGGGGTAGCAAGGCCTTTGTAATATTTGAATGACCAATGCAAACTGTACACATGCTCATAGAGATGCAGGTGTCAGGGAATATGCTGCGTGGCCCAGTATAGTCCCTCAGCATCAGGACCTCTGAGTAATTCACCCCAGTCTACCACAAGTGTAGAGTCTGCATGTGCTAAACACAGTTTGTGTGCAGTGACAGCCTTGCCTAAGGGGTGGAGATGGGATATGGATGTCCAGGGAAGGAGAGGTGGACATGGGCAGCTATCAACAATGGTGAGATCTCTACCTCCGGTTATTGGAACAGGTGGGTACGCACTGACTGCAGATGGACAGGTGCAATATGTATTAACCCATGTGGCTGTGGTGTGTGGTACTGCCATAGCACATGGACCCTCTCAGGTAATGTAGTGGCGGTAGGGGTATGGTGGGGGAGTGAGGGCCTGAGTGCAGGTCACACACAATATGCCTGTACCTGATGTTAACAGCTGGGCGGTGTATGTGAATACCTGCATATCCTGGCACTGTTCCCAGGAAGCTAGGTGGCCTGTCCGGATGTGGGTGTGGTGTGCTGGGACTGTGTGAGTAGTGTTGTGTGTTACAGGTCCTGTGGTCCCCAAAAGCATGGTATAAATTATAACCTGCATAGTGCGATGTGCCACACCTGAAAATCTGATGTGAGTGGCTGCAAATACGCATATACATGCTATCCCCACACCTGACAGGTGAAATGCGTGCAACCACAGACCTCTGTGGAGAAATGAAGATGTCAGCACCCTAGAAATACCTACGGGTGGAGAACAGATGCCCAGTAAATGGTCGGATAGTGATGCGGCTCTGCTAATCGTAAGCATTAACCTCCAAGTGTCCCATAATATAGTTAGGTAGAGGATTCGAATCCTTACAGGAATGTTCAGTATTGTGGCCAGCAGTATGTGTGTAGGTATGAGTGGGGCTTGCCAGTGTGTGAAAGGCATGAGAGGAAATGTTTCCTTTAGCCAACTGGGAGGAGCACACTACAGGATGCTGGCCCCTTTCTTAACACAGATGATGTCAACATCCTACAAGTACAGCAGGAGAAGGAAGCCTCCAATGTCTGAGATAGTGCACTCTGTGGCCATCCGTCCATGTGTCCTTAACATAGTTAGGTAGTGGTTTAGATCTCTGCATACACCAAATGTGTGTGTGTGTTTGAAAAAAAGGGGTGATTGTGTGTGTGCAGATATGTATGGGGAAATGTTCCTTTTGCCAAATGGGAGACACAGGATGCTGCGCCCCTGTCTTAACAGATGATGTCCTTTGATATGGGTGCAGCAGGAAGGAAGCCTCCCAGTAATGCAGATAAGCTCTGCTAATGTGTGTTCCCCTGTGTATCGTAATGTAATTAGGTAGGAATATGGAAACCTTTTTTTTGGGTTAAATACATACTGTGCCCAAAAAGGGTTTGGGGAAAACCAGGGGGCCCCCCCAGGCCTTTTTTTCCCAACCCCAAAATGGTGGTCCTACCTTTTTTTTTCCCGGGGTGGGAAAAAAAAGGTGGGTACCCCCAAGGGGGGCCAAAGTTTTGGACAGGTGAAAAAAATTTAAAGGGTTAATTAACCCCCGGGGGGGGGGGGGGGGGGGGGGGGGGGGGGGGGGGGGGGGGGGGGGGGGGGGGGGGGGGGGGGGGGGGGGGGGGGGGGGGGGGGGGGGGGGGGGGGGGGGGGGGGGGGGGGGGGGGGGGGTTGGGGGGGGGGGGGGGGGGGGGGGGGGGGGTGGGGGGTTTTTTTTTTTTTTTTGTTTTTTTTTTTTTTTTTTTTTTTTTTGTATTTTTTTTTTTTTTTTTTTTATACCATTTTTTTTTTTTTTTTTTTTTTTTTTTTTTTTTTTTTTTTTTTTTTTTTTTTTTTTTATTTTTTCTTTTTTTTTTTTTTTTTTTTTTTTTTTTTGGGCTTTTGGGGGTGTTTTCCCTGCAAGAAAATTTTTGGGGGAACCCCAATTGTGGGGTTTGGTAAAGTAGATTTGGGTGGTAAAACCCAATATGCCTTCCTAAAACAATGGAACTGATGGGGAATCCCAAAAAAATACCTGGCCTGCAGAGAAATGTTGCCATGTTTTGTGGTAAATGGTATTGTGTTAAAAATTCTGTGGCCCCGCTGGAGGTCCGGGGGATGTCCCTGACTGTGGGTGCTAGGGTAAAGACCCAGCGGGGGAACACATCTGGTTGGGCCCCCTATAGTGACATGAGTAATTAAGGTGCTGATGCCCATGTTGTGGTAGGGTAACTGCACCCCCTCATTGGTGAAATGTGGGGTTAATGTGTTGTGTAAGAATGTCCACCAATGGGGCTGGATGCAAGGCCTTTAAACACAGAGGGGATGTAAATTTTCCTTTTTTAGGAGGAAGGGGTTTTCCTGGTTGTATTGGTTGTCCAGTATAACCCAGTGGTTTTGAACCTGCAGTGCCAAGTGGTGAGGTTTGTGTGTCCCAAAAGGGAGGGGTGTTCTTTTCTGGGAACCACCCCATCCAGTGTTACAGTGTGGGGGGAACAGGAGGAAGGGAAACCTTTCAGTAGGGGAAACCCTGTAAGGGTTTCCTGGTATGAAGAATGAGTTACCTGTACAGTGTGGTGCATTCCGTGAACTGTTGTTTGGCAATTCAGTGCCCAACCGGGTTGCCACATCCTTTAAACCATGTTGCAGCATAAGGGATTTTGGGCCCAGGACTTCCAAAAACACGGGCCTTTGCATGAAAATCCCGTGCAAAAGTGGTTCCTGCTTTAAGCACATGTTGGAGTGGTTTGAATGCAGTGGAGACGAGCAAATTTAACATAAAACAGCCTTCCCACATAAGGGTAAATACCGGGGGTAGTTGGCAAAATATAGGTCTCGGGCCTGTGCCAAATCTAGAGTCCATTTATGTTCCCACATACCCAGGGTGGTTGTCCCGGGAGACCTGGCTGGTTGGTACATACTGCCATGCCTTGCTACCGATGCATTGTGTGTGGTGGACCATACCCGAATACCTGTGCCCTTACCAGTACACCTGTTGGGGGAAGTGCAGAACATGACGGTCCTGCCTTTTGCAGGTGTGGGTAGCCCTACAGGTGTGGGGGCACAGGGATTCGTGCCATGTGTGGCATGTGCTGTGTTCTGGGGAACATATCCTGTGTGCCAGCGGAGGTGTTGTGCAAGGGCAGGCTCATTTCTGGCCCCCCAGTATGCCCCAGTTGTTCAATGCGCATGGGGAATGTCTCCTGGTATTGGGTTGTTTATGTTTTAAAATTTCCACAATGTTGATGGGTACCCCAATGGTGTGTCCACCCAGGGGGCCCGTGGAGACAACTACAGGGTAGAGAACAGCATTAAAAATACTGCTTTACATTACAAACAGATTTTTACAGAATTCATAAGTAAGCAGGTCCCATGTTCCCGGTTAATGTAGTGAGCAAAAGCCAGGTTAAATTTTTTTCCCCACGGGTTTCCCAATTTAACATCCGAGTTAGCCAGGTTGTACAGACTGCCATTTAATAAAAATGGTTTGGGTCACTTTTAAATGACCTAAGGTGGCTTAGGGTAAACAGCGGGAAGGGGGCCAGGATCTATTACAGGTTTGCAAAGAAGAATCACCAGCTTTTAATAAGTAGTCCAAAGAGAAAATGTTGACAACGGTCTAGGTTTTTAAGGGGTATTTATTTAAGTGCAGGAGTTTTGTCGGAAACGGATTTTATAGGCCAAAATCTTTGGGTTTCTGATTAGGCTGGGTTTGCAAGCCCCTGATTTAATTGTCAAGATGTTTTAAAAGGGCCAGTGGCAAACCGGGCAATGTGGTTGTAGCAAATAGTGTTTTGGCAGTCTTGTTCTAGGAATAGGGGTGCATCAGGGGTGCAAAGGTGTAGCGAGCTAGGGCCCTTTTAGCTGGAGGGTGGAAGGCTTTAAATTTGTAAATCCCCCTGTTTTATTATGGTTTAATTGGTTAACATGTATGTCCATTGGGGGTTAGCTTGAGACACCTAATAGTTTTAGATGGGTCAAGATTTTTGTACAGGATTTATGGAAACGGTACGGGGTCCACGGTTTGTAAATAACAGCAGTTTATTTGATTAGTAGGTCACGTTCAAAAGCCAGTTTGCTTTTGATTAAGGTGGTTGGGTACTGAAATAACCTATGGAATTGGTAAATCAGAGGGGGTTCCAAAAGGATCAGCGGTTTGGGGAGACAGATAAGGTTTAAGGGGATGGAGGAACAGAAGGGCCTTAGGATGAGTTGTGGTATTGAGGGTGGGAAAAGGTTAAGGGGGTTTTTTTCTGAAGGGGCCCGGGTTTGACCACAGGTGGGATTGACAATTGGAAGGCCCATTTCAACCTGGCAGGGTGGACCCAAGTTGGGTGAAAACCTTCTATGTTTGGGTTTATCCAAAAGAGGGCTGGGTAATATCATTGTGGCGGGAGGCTTTTTTGTAAAGGCTAGGAGGCCCGGGGTCTGGTACGAAAGCCATGTGAGTGTCTGCCATATGGATTGGGTGATATTGTCTATGGAAAGTACCTAACCCTAAAGTGGAATGATAGTATTGGTTAATGGAGACGTAAAGAGTCCCTTGTTAAGGGGTTTATGACATTTTCCAGATGGTGGGAAAGTTAGTTTAACATGGTCCTTTGATTACCTTTGAGAGGGGAAGAAAAGCCTTGGTTTTGTGGTACTCGGGGGGGGTGTTGTAGCCCCGTTAGGGGTTTCACTGTTTACAACCAGTGGAGAATGAAGGGCGACTGGTTGGCAGGGGCAAGTAGTTTTCTATCTCTTTGGGACCAGGGGGCTGGATATTGGCAGGGGGGCCCTATGTTAGAAAAGGGCTGGAAAGCTACGGAAAATCTTAGGGGAACTTAAGCAGCAGGGATTGGGTTTGGTTTTTGCCTGATTGTTATGACAGCCACCTGCAGGGAGGTTTAGGGGTTCGGGGAGAAGTAGAGGGCTGTGTGGTGGATCCCACACATGTGTTGTATATACCTGGCCAAGGGTGATGGCTACTGATAATGGGCAGTGTGACGACACATGCCACTAAACCCAAAACGGAATGGCGACCGGTTCCTTTTGGACCCCAAGTAGTTTTCCAGGGGGTCCCCGGGCCAAAGGGGAACAAATATGAAGGGTGTGATTTTGGGTGGACTGTCGTTTATAGCACTAAATATATGCACAGTGGGTTTTAAATGCCGGAAAACTGTATGTGTCACAGGATCACATGGGCAGGGACGTCCCGCTGCTTTTGGGTTGACAACATTGGTAATATGCAGTGTCACTGCATTACAGGCACTGTCCCCTGCACATGAACTTTTCCAGGGCCCCCGGGCGATCAAAAAAAGGCTACAGACCAGGGGGGAAATTGCATATACAACAAAGAAGGGGAACAAAACAGTAACTGCTTTTAGGCATTTCAAATGACCCAGGAATACCAGCACAGATCCATGGTGGAAACGTTTTTTTGCTCTTATTTGTGGTTGGACAACATTGGTACTGAAACATATCTAGAGCTGAACTCATGGCATAGTTGTTGGGGCACTTGACACCATTACAGTCCACCATTGCATATCACTACTTCTTTAATTCCCCCTTGCTAATGTAGGGCACTTTTAAAACCCTTACCACCGAAAATTTATGTGACGTTATTTTGGGTTTTACTATGGGTCGAAAAAATTCGGACACATACAGTTACTCACAGGCATGTGGGGAAAAACCCTTGCACAACTGTACTTTTCCCAAACATATACTACTTACACTTCTATGTATCCCCTGTGCACACACGTGTTTATTTTCCCTGATGTTGGAGATTGGGGGGTCACATGCATCATAGCACAGGGTGTGGTTAGGTATGCCTGAGTACCACTGATACCCCCAATTTACATGTGTTGTATGGTGTTGGTGAGGGAGATCAGGGGGGCCAGTGTTTGCAGTGTGTGGTATGTGGTTGCCCTAGGTGTTAACATTCGCATGTGTGTATGCCCACAGTTCCACCTCATGGCTGCCATATACGGGGGTTTGTGGACAGCCACAGACTGCACCTGGCAGGCCTACAGATCAGTGTCTGGGGCCGGACACGGTACCTGTGCCGGGGGTGCTATGGACCTATCCAGTACAAGCCGACTGGGTACTGTCATCAGAAGGGGAGTGTGTTGACTGGACACAGTCCCTGTTGGGACTGTCCAGACCCCGCGTGCGTGGTCTCCGGGGGCTTTCCCGATGACAGCACAGACCCAGCATTGCTGGGGCTGCTGCTGGCACTATGGGGGGGGAAGCCTGTTGCCCCGCACCCAGCTGCTCCCGCGCGGCATACGACGCGATCCCGACGCCCCCCCTGCCCTGGCTCATGGACATCTGGTTGTGGAACTGCTAAAATGTCCCCCCCGTCTGTCTATGACATCGGTGAATTACGGATAGCATCCGCAATGTCACGCCTGTCTGTCATGGCTGTGCGGCTCTCGGGCTCCCTCAGACCCTGTCTGGTGTACCTTTCCATGTGACTGGCCTGCATGACAGTCCAAACATGCTGAGGTTGACAGACCTCGGGCACGGAAAATGCCCCAGAAAGGGAAATTTTTTTCCATCGGAGGACCCTGCCCATGGCTGCTGTGGGGGATGCAGGGCCACGGGCCAATTACCCTGGTCTTGCCCCTGTATCCTGTCCATCACCTAGGGACAATGGTGACAAGGATGTATGGGGGGCGGCAATGATGGGGTTGACAGCTGTGTACTGTCAATTGGCTGACCAATGGCAGACCCCCCCCTTTTACCATTACACTTTTCATTTACCAGTAGCCGTGGCACAGGTTCCCCTGCTGCAGGTCACCAGAGCAGCCCCAGAACCTGTGGGATGAAGACAGGAAACACAGTTTACATTCTCCAGACATTGTTACCAGTGATGCACTTATACACACATGCACACAGGGACACATGCACAGGGGAAAATGCACACATGCACACATGCACACATGCCCCGTGGACACATGCACACGGGGTGACACATGCAAAATGGACACATGCACACATGCACATGGACACATGCACATGCACACGCACATGGACACATGCAAAATGCACACAGCACACATGTGCACACAAAATGCACACATGGACACAGGCACACATGCCCCCGGGGGACACAGGCACACATGCACACATGCACCGGGACACAGGCACACATGCACACATGCACCGTGGACACAGGCACACATGCACACTTGGACACAGGCACACCTGCACACATGGGGTACTGACACACCTGCAAAATGCACACATGCACCCCTGCAGTATACACACAGAGCACTACTGAGTTACACTACTGTTACTAGCATTTCAGGACTATTATAGGTTATGTTAAACACACTCACCAGCATGGATGGCCTGTCTCTGTAACCCTGGAGGGACCTGCAGAAATGATGAGATTAATTTTAGTGGGCACATCTGTCCCATTATATTGCATATGATACAGTGTACAGAACAGTGGTGTACATATGGCATATTACCTGCACGCTCCATGTCGTGCTGCTGTGTGGAACCAGCCTCCATCATAATGCAGGTGTACTGCTGTTGGTGTTCGGGGCTGGAGCCACAACGCTTAGGAGTAGCCCCTCCAGTCTGGTGGGGGGGATGTTGGGCCACCCACCTCCTGTGGCGACCTGTTGCCTGTGGATATCTGTGCACGCTGCGGACACTTGGATTAAATCACTGCAGTGATGTCGACCCGCTCATATGTCCTGTTATTTCCAATTTCATTTACCCTACGGACAGGTCTTGCCACAGTGCGCCCTCTCCTGCTGGTTCTGACTGGTGCGGAAAACAGGATGTCATACTCCCGCACCAGGCTCTGGTGGATCTCCTCATCCTGCACGGGTAGGCGGGGGTTCGCTGTGCCATCTCCCCGGAAGAGAACACAACAGGATATCAGCAGACCATGTCAGCAATTATGGCACACATACTATACATGTATCATTTTAGTGATATACTACTACTCCCATATGTTGCATGTGTGTGTGCCCTGGTGGATACACAGGTACATGGCCAGATATCAGTGCTCAGCCAAACCTGTGCAACAATACCTGCCACATTCCCAACTAGTAGCATGCCCCATCGGTCAGCCCCACTGACAGGTGCATGCACAACCTCACTCTGGGGTCCCTGGTACTGTATGTGGGACACCTCCACTACTCTGTGTGGACACGTTACCGGCCTGGATATACATATCCCACCACCACCACCACAGTACAGTAGACTACATTGATATGTATGTGGTTGTACAGTTATTCCCTTTGCTGGGACTGGGATGGTATCCATGCAGCACACTGGGCCAGTGGAAGCCACAGCCACACCGCTGACCCCTTTGCAAATGCTTACCACAGACATGCTGCAGATTGCACACACTTGCACACACATCTCTAACCCAAACCCTATGCACAATGGTAGGCATCCGTCCAGAGGACCCCAGGACAGAGGCAGATTGTATAACAATAGCAGGGGGCTACTGCAGGATACACATTCACATTAAGGGTAGGCATCTGGTTTAACACTGGTAGTACGCTACAGTCCACAGCAACAACAGCCACAGCCACTCTGGAGGGTAATAGATACAAATACTGTGGATGACCACAAGGCCTTTCAGTTATGTTACACACATACGGACCACATGCCTCGGATATGCTCTGTGTTACCCACACCTACTTAACATTCACCAAACACACGATATTGGCAACATTCCTACAGACATGTTCGTGCACATATCCTCCCTCCCTCACCTTCGGATATTTATCCCAGCTGGGTGTAACCTCCCTATCATCAGACATGTCCAGTGAGGGCCGCCTCACCAGAGGAGAACATACAGCATCACTGTGACCTCGTGGTCCCCTGATGTGTGCTACCAGCACTTGAGGAACATACCACCGCATGTAACACTGATGGTTTATCTTTGGCTGTATACAGGATATGTGTACCTGGATTATGGCATATTAGCAGCAGTGGTCCCACAACACTAAGGGACACCCTGACTGACCCTGGGAATTACTTCATATCATATGCATACGGGCCTGTGCTACGCTATGGGTAATTGCAGTATGGGATGCATGTGCAGTGACATCAGGTACCCGTACACTTGTTCCAGCAGTGTGCCTTTGGGATGTGCTGATCCTGGCTTGGGGCCCGCTGACATTTCAAAGCAGTCACAGCCATTGCTAGGGCCAACGACAGACACATGCTACCAGGATCCTGGCTTATGACTGTTTGACATGTGATGTGTGGTCCCTTTGTTGAACTATGTACACAACATATCACATGGACATACCTACATGGATACAGACCACCACTATGACACATTTGAGGTCTACATGCACACCGTTAACCTGCTACTTTGCATTACTCTCTGTATGTCAGCAGCTGGTTGCGTTCCACAGCTTCTGTTTGCTGCTGCTATTACTGTCACTGCTGACAGCTTCAGGGTAAGGGAGAGAGTCACAGTGTGTTTTTTTTTTATTTTTGTGCCTCTCTCTCTCTCTCTCTCTCTTCCCACCTTCTCGGCCTCTCTCTGTCTGCTTACAGACAAATGCAATTAATTTTCTTGCATGTAGGGGAGTGTTAGCACTGGATGCTTTTTGTAGGTATTTGCATAGGTCCATGTGATGGCCTCTGCACCAATTGAAGGCCAGCATGTTGCTAATTGCATAAGCAAGCCGGTTGTGTACTGATTGCAGTTCTCACTGCATGATTTCAGGTCAGTGCTATAAAAGGGTATATGTGATAGGTTGCCCTTTCAGATTGTAATGAGCGAGGACCATGCTGGTATGCTGTGGACGGTGTTCTGTGACTGTAAGCTGTTAGTATCTCTCCCATGCTCTGCAGGCTGTGTGCTGTGCATATTCTCCATTTCCTCTTTCATGTTCCCTGTAGCAAGTGTGTATGCACATTGACTCCTATAAGTATATCTAGAGATATGTTTATATTTATATATATATATATATATATATATATATATATATATATATATATACATATATATATATATATATATATATATATATATATATATATATATGCACATATGCATACATATATCTAATACGTACTTTAACTGACCTTATTATCTGGGCTGCCAACTAGCATGGCTGTTTCTTTTCACACACACTACTATTATGTGGATATCCATTGTTTGTGACATTTATTTTTAAATGGCATGCTTTAGTGTACTACACATCTATATTCCCTTGTACATTTCATCCCTACTTTTACATGTTATATTTATTTTAGCACAATGTGTTTGTATAAGAGTCATGGCTTAGTGGTAGGTTGTACAGACTAGTGTTTCTAAGGTCCTGGGTTCGGGACTGACACTGGGAGTTTATTTTTCTTTTGAACTGAGTACAGGACCTGTCAATCACAGTGACTAAGGCACTTTAGCAGTTGTAACCAGGCTAGCTGGTTTGCGCGGAGCTCACGCATGCGCACTGGTGGTTAGCTCCGCGCACACCCGTTTACAACGGCTTAACGAGGTGGTGCTTACTCTAGCCGCACACCGCACTATTTTCTTTGAAAAGAAAGAAAATGGGGAGACAGGAAAAGTGGTGAGGGTCACAAAGAGGGTAAGACAGTAGGGAAACAAGCTTGGGATGTGCAGGAGGGATGTAGGTAAGGCCCATAGCTGCCCATTTCTTCTGCAGCAACAGCTGTGCATATGTATGTAATTTGGTGTGACATTTGAAACCTTCCACCCCTGGGAGAGGTGTCAGGACAACAATAATACTTGTTGTACAGCCAATTGTAATTGATAGGTTCCATGTCCAGTGGACACAAAAGCGTAATGGGCAGCTATGTATGGGGCGTAATTTTTTTGTGGGTACAGAGTGCCCTTTTTTTTTTTTTTTTTTTTTTTTCAGGTAAGAGTGGTATGTCAGGTGAAGGAAGTCGGTTCAGCTGGGGAGGTAGGCTGGGTAGGTAAACAGACAAGACAAACAAGACGCATACAGGGGCGGTGTATGACATGTGTGGGGGGTTACACAATTGACGGGGCGGAGGTTTGGATGTCCAGAGCCCATGAGCTCCACAGATGGCAACAGTGGAACTGATATCCCCACCCATAGGCAGTTGCCACTGTTCCTTCACTGCCCAGAATGGGCTGTGCTGGGGGCTGTGTAGGCGGGCAACGGGCATGCCCGTTAGTTGCGCCACCCATGCCTCGAGCTGGCGTGGGGGCTCAAGGACAGAGTCCCAAATCTCCCACGCACCACAGTCCGGACGCTATGGAGGTGAGAGGTGGATCTCCTCCGGCCACACTTGCAGAGGGGCGAGCCCCATCCCTGCAGCGCTTCCACCCACAGTGGCACAGGGCCACCGGAGGAGGGTCAGGTCCGGACTCGGCACTAGTGCCAGGTGCACTCGCCAGCTGAGGTGGGAGGTGGGTCCGCTGGAACCTGCCTTCCCTGTCGTTCTATATTTTGCATTATGTCAGAGAGTTTGTGTTAGTGACATGTAATAGCATTCACGGTTAGTTGTAACAGCATGCATTAGTATTGCCGTTAACCAAACACCCAGATACTCACACCTGGGAACAGTGTGCATCACATGCATAATTTGAACAGGAATACAGTCCAACAACATGGGGTTAATTGATGGCAACAGGCCATCAGGTGTGGGTGTATGAACAGGGCAGATGCATCAACAGACATGCAAATATATATGACCCAACAGGACAAACGTCCAGGGGTGTTAATTGTGATTGCACATACCATTTTCACGTGGAATGGGTTATAGGTGGTTATAGGGTGGGGTAAATAAGGTAATATTAACACCTTCGAATACCAATACATATGCTGTACATTTCTAATAGCTACAGTTATATACACACTACTGTTCTAACTACAGTGTCCTATATGTTAACTACTTCACCTTGCTGATAGGAGTGTTACTGCAACATCAATATACATTTTAGTGTTCTTCATACACATTCATATCAAGCTTTGTTCAGATACATCATCCTGCTCCTTTTGCTTTATATACCTGTAGACAAGTGTGGATGTTTGGTATATCAGACAATCATCCTATCTGCGTATTTCAGACTGGGAGCAACATATCCAGATTTTGGGATACACATTCCACATGCAGCAACACTTTGCACAGATTTTGCTGTTTGGTTCTGAGTCTCACATGCATTTAATTCTGTCTTGACTGCGCATACTTTATTCAGGGGTTATTACTACTGTATTGCTGGATCCATGACACCTCTCACACTCTCTCACTTGCTTTCATGTTACTATTCAGGATGGTACTTCTAGGCTTTATTGACATGTTTTAACAGTAGTTATTACAATACTTTCCAGCAGTCTCACTTCTGTCATGTTTCAGTATTTCCACAAGGATATATTTCACTCATGTGATTTCATCATTTTCTGCAGCTATTTTACATCCTGCCAGGTTGTGTACTATTTTCTTACAGGCAGGGCATTTTATTTCTGAATATATGTAGGACAGTTTCATGTTTAGTTTACACTTACAGGCTGGGAACTCTTGTAATCAAGCAATAACTTGCATACACTTTCCTGTTACTTGCAGATTCTATTCCTTACTGGCTACACTGCACTCTTTGCTGACTGTCATACTTTATATTTCTTTACAGTTAGTGGTAGTGGATTACTGACCTGCCTGGTGGTGCAACCGCACCAGCCCTATTCACCATAGGCTCTTGATTCGAGAACGGACACCTGCAGCTGTAATATAAATGAAGTAATATTGGAATACACATCTCCATAATTTCAGCTAGTTTAACTTTTACATACATAATTAATTGTTACTTACCAGTGGTAGGCGTTGGGTGATTGCCGGGCCTCCTGGATCCAAAGGTTCAGTTGGTCCTGCTTGCATCTCTTCAGGTCCGCATGGTGGTGACGGACCTGCTCACCTGTCCTTGGAATCCCTGTGGCACTGGTGAGTTCATGAGCCAACCGTCCCACGCCTCAGCCCTACGCCTCCCCAGAGGACCTGGCCCTGCATGAGTTGGGCCCCATGATTGTGGACTAGGAGCCAGGCCATGTACCTGGACTCCTCAACACCCCACCTCTGCGGCTGAAAGCTACCCTCTCCTACACCTGACATTCTGCCTGCAGGTCTGTTCTACAATCGTTTATGCTGTGTATTCCGCCTATGGGGCTTATATAGTCCGTTTTCCGCACATATCTGTGATTGGCCATTTTGGAATTGTATCAACTTCAGTAAACCTGCATTGTCATGCTGTAGTTTGTATTCATTCCTATATATTAGCTATTATTGCATTTCTAGGTACTGCTGTCATGGCTTAGTGGTTCTGTACCTTGACTATGGTGTATAGTATCCTGGGTTCGAACGTGACCACTGCTTTTTATTTTTCATGACTGTCTAGACATGCTGAGGGGTGTGTCTGTGTAAAGGCAGTTTTGATACGGCTTGCTCAACGCTGTTCGTCGGTTAGCTTGTTTGCACGGTGCGCAGCTCCGGCAAACGGGTACGCTGCTTTAAGCCTCATTTGGCTATCGGCGCATATTCCGCTCAGTTCAGTTAGGGCACATATATTTAGCGTTAAACCTATGCTCAGCCACGGGCACTCATTTTGCACCAGTTAAACCACTGCTCATCTGAACACTCACCCTGTTAAACTGTAAGCAGCTATGGGCACATCTGGCATTTTTAGTCTTTGTTACCTCACATTTCTTTAATATAAATGGGCTATTTCATTACAATTTACATATATTGCGGTTTTATGTGTACATATTTGTCAGGGACTTGTTTCCTGCTTATTTTGCAAAAAAAATGGTGTTGTGGGGGCTCGAACCATGAATGCCTGCTCTGCAGCCAACATCTCTACCGCTACGCTATTGCTTCCTGGCTTATTTTGTATATTTAGTTCTTATATGCTTTCCCATTGACTGCTAACTGTAGCTGCGCTTACGGGCACGCTCACAGCAGCGAAGACTCACGGTTAAACATTTTTACAATTTAAAAAAAAATGACATGTTTATTTATATTTCTTTTATGTTTCATAGTCTGTAGGGGCACGTGTTGTGTTGTGTTTATTCACATTTCCGTGGACTCTGTTGTGGGTGTCTACTTTGGGCACTTTTACACTTCTGGGGGCGTGTCCGCTTGCAGGGCTCAGCCTACGGACATGCCCCCACATGTCTTACACAGACCGTGTTAGACTTAGGTGTGATTCAGCATGCTCTCATGAATATGCAGAGCATGCTGACATCAGTCCGTTTAACTGCAGCCTCCGTGTAAGAGTTATAACTCTTACACGGAGGCTTCGTGAATCCTGCCCAATATGCAAAAATCAAGAAAACCTAACAACAAGTGATTTGAGTTAAACACAGTGGTTCAATGTGTTTCATGCATTGCATTCTAGTTATTTTATGCTCTAATTCTCAAAAGCGAGAAGTGTATATTTGTATTACTACAAACCAGCATTGTATATCAACGAGCATTAACATATAAAAACATACAAATGTTAATGTTGAATGTGTTGTCAGTGCCTGTATGTGAAGTACTGAACAAGGCTACAGTTATGTCCCAGATGTATAATGTCTAAATATTAAAAGGGTGCCCATACATGTAACGCTATCGCACTACACCCCCCAAACAACAACAATGTATTAAACCGTGTGTACGGTGTGTATTTAATAACCTGTCCTGTCAGAACAGGGTAAGACACTTATAAAAACAATGTCATTAAATACTAAACAAACTACCTTAAAATGTACTAAAACACAACAAGCAATAGACACCTATCTTCTGGTTAGTCAAATGCAAAATATGCGCATTGGAGGACTGTGTACATTAAGTGCAAAATTGTACACCTAACGTAACAAATTCTTAAGTTTAAGTATACAGGCGAGTGAATAAACTTCGTTCAATCCTGGTGGGTGACATGCATCCAAACGTAACTGCCATAAAAGTTCTATCTTTTCTAAATTTAGTGAACTGGAGCCACCTCTAAGCATAGTATGGATTAAATTGTCCTGATCTTGTATTTGCTCAATAACTTTAAATTTAAACGAGTGGTTGGGTTTTTCCATACAGTGCTTTGCTAGTGCATTCTCTTGTTTGTGTCTACTGATTGCATATGTGTGATCGTAGATCCTGTCACGAAGCCTTCTGTCGGTTTTCCCGACATAGAAGGCTGGGCATAGTTGACATAAAGCCAGGTAGACTGCACCTTTAGAGTTACAGTTGAATTTGTTTCTCAAAACATAATTTCTGTCTCTGATAACAAACTTGCTGCCTATGTCTATATAATTACAATAATTACACATCTCACAACAGAACATACCTGCTGTTCTGCATGTGTTGTTGTGTCGACCTTCTATGATGTTTTTTATATTTTTACCACGCTGTAAATGACAACCGGAGATGGTCCTAACTTTTGGGTGATGTCTCTATCAGTTGTGAGCAAGTGCCAATTTCTTTTCAATATGTCCACCACTTCTCTTGCTCTTATATTGAAAGTGAAAACAAACCTAATGTTTCCATTGGTTGTTTGTGTTGAACTTCTACTCTCAAGTGTGTTATAGTTAGAGGTGTTTGTGTGGTTAGTCTGTTCAGCGACAGTTGTGTCAAGATCTAGATTTGACTCCCTTAGTACTAGTGAGATGTCCTTGTTCAAAATTGGTTTGTATATTCCTTTTTCTCTTTAACTTGACTCCATTATTATGTTGTTGATTAATTCAGTGGGGTAACCCCTGTGTGAAAACATATCATACAGTTTTTCACATTCCACTAAAAAATCATTTTGCATGGTGGTCATTCTGGCAGCCCGTACAACTTGTCCTTTAATATCGGACTTTTTCTGATGCAAGGGATGGGAACTGTTGAAATGCATTAGTGAGTTAGAGTATGTACTCTTTCTATAAATTTTAGCTGTATAGTGTTGACCCAATATGTCTTTTCATAAGAGTACATCAAGATAACTAATACTCAACTCTTGGTAAACACTGGTGAATTTTAAAAAATCAGTAGTGTTGTTAAAATATTCAACCAGTTCTTTTGCTAAAGTACTGTCACCTGAAATTATAATGAAAATATTGTCCAAGTACCGGGTATAAAAGGAAATACTATTCTTCAAATTTGTGTTTTCAAGAAGAAATTTATGTTCCCAGTGGGCCATAACTAAGTTGGCAAAACTGCCTCCACATGGGGAGCCCATAGCTACCCCAATTTTTTGTAAGTAAATGTTGTTGTTAAAAGCAAAGAAATTGTATTCCAAAACTATACCCAGAAGTTGTTCAATCCATCTTTGCTTAGAGTCACTTGCTCCTCTTAAACTGATGAATTCAACTATCCATTCGATACCTGTGTCATGGGAACAGACGTGTAAAGATCACAAATGTCAATAGTTAAAAAATTCTTTTCATCATTATATTCAAGGGTGTTGATTTGTTCGAGGAATGACCATGATTCTTTGCAAATTTGTTTTTCTTTACTTAAGTACATTTTCAGTATGGATTCAGTCACCTTAGCACAGGGGTATGTGATAGATTGACGAGCGTCTACCAGTGCTCTCATGGGGGGGGGGTCATTGAGGTCTTTGTGAATTTTGGGCAACCCAAATAAGGAGGGTAGTCGGGGTGATGGCAAGTTTAAATAATTGTTGATATGGATATCAGTCAGTGAGTCGATAAATAAGTCATTAATAAACATTTTTATTCTATTTTGTGCTATGTTTAACTCATTTAAACTCACTTCTTGGTAAGCCTCACCTTCAAGAAGTTTTATCATTTTATCAATGTATTGACTCCCTTCCATTACTACTAACCCGCCACCTTTATCTGGTTTCATTATACGGATGGGTAGGTTTCTAAATTGTATTAACTTCAATTTGTCCTCTGTGGAAACATTATGATGGTCAGTAGAACAAACATTCTTACTAAACAATTTCCTTATTTCTATTTCACACATGTGGTCAAAAAGGTGAATGAGTGGATGTGTAGGTGGATTATAGGTGCTTGCTAACCTGAAGGCATACCTATCAGGTGTCCCATCACCTAGTAAAGCTGTTAGATTGAGCGTTCTAATGTAAAGTTTAAAATCTAACAGAGTTTCAACCACATCACCCTTATTAGATGGAACAAAGTTAAGTCCATTTGCAAGTAATTCAACCAAACTGTTGTCCATGGTAAACTCAGTGTAGTTGTAAATATTAAAGTCTCCTTTTGCGTTGGTAACAAGTTTGTAGTTGGTGATAGTATTGTCCGGTTTGTCTACCTCAACATCAGAGAGGTACCAAATTACCTCCTCTTCTTGCTCACAGCTCGAGTGTTGTAAAATTTCCTCTGGTCTGCACCATGTCTGTTGCGCCTCCTCGCTGTCCGCCCTTGAAAGTTTTTTGACTGATGGTTACTAGAAGCACCCTCTGTTTCAATGTTCTCAGACCTGTCCCTGTTCATCATGGGTGCAACATGGCTTGTCCCTGGTCTTGGTGATGTCAAAATGTTGCTGTCCATATCAGGGTCATTGGTACCATAATCAGGTAGAGTGTCATTGGTGTTACTCATAAATTTGTTACAGGACTGGGAGGGAGGTGGTTTCGGGTAAGCTGTACCCTCCTCATAGTCCTTTAAATCTCTTCTGAGTTTTCTAAGTTTGGTTTCTTTCATTCTATCAATTTCTTGGGAAATACTGGTAAAAATTTGTTGGTAGTCATACTGGTATCTGTCAAACACTGTGTCCTTTTTAATGCCCTTTTCCAATACATTTACTTCCTCAGTGAGGTGTTTAATTTGTATTGAATAGTGTTTGCACATAATCTTTAGCAGTTCTAAACCTTGAGTGTTGAAAAACTGAATAATGTCTTTAAAAAACTCAGAACCTGGTTCTAGACCTGTGGGGTATTGCTATGTGCGGAGGCCTTTAGGGACAATGTTCTCTTTTATACAGGTTTCAAAATATTGCAATTCAAGTTGCAGTTTTTTAATTTTAAGTATCTTAGTGTCAAAAAGTTTAAGGTTAAAGGAAATACTCACATTACTTCCTGCCGGGTTTCCTGTAGTTGCATTTCTGCTCTGAGAGTTTAAACTTGGTTGCTCATTCAACCAAGTGGTTAGATCATAGGACCCAATAAGCCCCGAAGTAATGGTACTTTCTGTAGTAATATCCCGGTTATTGTTGTTGCCCATGTTGTTGTAAGCAGTCACTTTGTGGTTTCCATTTTCATTCACTGGAAAATTTGATGAGTTGGTTCCATTTGCTCCCTCTGGAGTGCTGGATAAAACCCCTTGTGTTTGTGTAGTACTCGGTTGAGATAAACACTCAACTCTGGCTGTTAGGTTCTCCAAACGTTGATTCATTGCCTCCAGCAATAATGTTAAGTTGCATCTTCCGTCTATTTCTGAACCTGAGAGGTTAAGAACATTGTCACTATTTCCCGTAGCCATGAGCAAACAAGTCAACCACCAAGAGCAAAAAACTGATGTAAAAAACAAGAAAAATGGCTCAGGAAAAATGCCAGTGTCCACAAACAAGTATTTAATAAAATCAATGTCCTTTAAAAACCAATGTTGTGATGGAAAAAAGTCCAAAATAAGCCAAAAACCAAGAATCAACAAATCCAAGTGTAAAGCGCTTTTCATCTGTTAATATAAACAGACTTCTTCAGACAAATGCACTCTGTAAGTCAAAGGGAATTTAAATGCAGCACAAGTAGTCACATGACAGATGTTACTTAAAGTTAACTCTTTCAGAGTCAGAGCAGTGCTGACTTGCTTTTCACCTTTTAAAGAGAAAGACAATATGCAAAAATCAAGAAAACCTAACAACAAGTGATTTGAGTTAAACACAGTGGTTCAATGTGTTTCATGCATTGCATTCTAGTTATTTTACACTCTACTTCTCAAAAGCGAGAAGTGTATATGTGTATTACTACAAACCAGGATGTTATATCAACGAGCATTAACATATAAAACATACAAATGCTAATGTTAAATGTGTTGTCAGTGCCTGTATGTGAAGTACTGAACAAGGCTACAGTTATGTCCCAGATGTATAATGTCTAAATATTAAAAGGGTGCCCATACATGTAACGCTATCGCACTACATCCCTCCCAAACAACAACAATGTTCGATACAACAACACATGCAGAACAGCAGGTATGTTCCATTGTGAGATGTGTAATTATTGTAAGTATATATACATAGGTAGCAAGTTTGTTATCAGAGATAGAAATTATGTTTTGAGAAACAAATTCAACTGTAACTCTAAAGGTGTAGTCTACCTGGCTTTATGTCAACTATGCCCAGCCTTGTATGTCGGGAAAACCGACAGAAGGCTTCGTGACAGGATCTACGTTCACACATATGCAATCAGTAGGCGCAAACAAGAGAATGCACTAGCAAAGCACTGTATGGAAAAACGCAACCTCTCGTTTAAATTTAAAGTTATTGAGCAAATACAAGATTAGGACAATTTGATCCATACTATGCTTAGAGGTGGCTCCAGTTCACTAAATTTAGAAACGATAGAACTTTTATGGCAGTTACGTTTGGATGCATGTCACCCACCAGGATTGAATGAAGTTTATTCGCTCGCCTGTATACTTAAACTTAAGAATTGGTTACGTTAGGTGTACAATTTTGCACTTAATGTACACAGCCCTCCAATGCGCGTATTTTGCATTTGACCAACCAGAAGATAGGTGTCTATTACTTGTGTTTTAGTACATTTTATGGTAGTTTGTTTAGTATTTAATGACATTGTTTTAATAAGTGTCTTACCCTGTTCTGACAGGACAGGTTATTAAATACACACCGTACACACAGTTTAATACATTGTTGTTGTTTGGGGGGGTGTAGTGCGATAGCATTACATGTATGGGCACCCTTTTAATATTTAGACATTATACATCTGGGACATAACTGTAGCCTTGTTCAGTACTTCACATACAGGCACTGACAACACATTCACCATTAGCATTTGTATGTTTTTATATGTTAATGGTCATTGATATAACATCCTGGTTTGTAGTAATACACATATACACTTCTCGCTTTTGAGAAGTAGAGTGTAAAATAACTAGAATGCAATGCATGAAACACATTGAACCACTGTGTTTAACTCAAATCACTTGTTGTTAGGTTTTCTTGATTTTTGCATATTGTCTTTCTCTTTAAAAGGTGAAAAGCAAGTCAGCACTGCTTTGACTCTGAAAGAGTTAACTTTAAGTAACATCTGTCATGTGACTACTTGTGCTGCATTTAAATTCCCTTTGTCTTACAGAATGCATTTGTCTGAAGAAGTCTGTTTATATTAACAGACGAAAAGCGCTTTACACTTGGATTTCTTGATTCTTGTTTTTTGGCTTATTTTGAACTTTTTTCCATCACAACATTGGTTTTTAAAGGACATTGATTTTATTAAATACTTGTCTGTGGACGCTGGCATTTTTCCTGAGCCGTTTTTCTTGTTCCTTACTTATGTAGTTGGAAGGCAACAAGCAGCCAAATATCAATAGGACCTCGCTTCCTCTCTTCCTCTTTTCCACTCGTCCAGTTACCATTAATGTACCTCTCGATTCTATATTATGGCACCTTCTCTTTAACATTTTTATAAACAAGTTTCACACTGCCATAGACCAAGCAAATATAGTACGATCTGCAGATGATTTGACTTTGATATGTACAGCCCTAACTATATCTAGAGTCCAAGAAATCACTCAAACTGCTTTCTCTTCAATCGAAACCTGGTTGAAAAATACATTATCTCAAACAAAAATAAACTTTCTTGATTACATCTGCAAATAATACTAAAATTTAGGTACTACCACATACTATATTACTGGTCATTGTAAAAGATGACAATCTTAAATATGATCAATACATTCTACAAATGATTAACAAGACCCACAAGAAACTTCGATCCCTCTACAGGGAAAAATAGTACCTTACAGACCCAGCAAGAAAATCCATAGCCTACTATCCT
>NC_056751.1:792148097-792175792 GCF_019279795.1 Protopterus annectens | reverse complement strand
AACAAATACATATATACACACATATATTCACACACACACACACACACACACACACATATATATATATATATATATATATATATATATATATATATACATATATATACATATATACACACACATACATACATATATATATATATATATATATATATATATATATATATATATAGATATATATATATATATATATATATATATATATATATCCACGGTGGTGGTACTGCAGTAGCTAGAGCGACTTCTGCGTGGAGACATGCGTGAATGGACAGACTTTCGTTGAAGGTTGTGCTTCAGGGCTGGCAACTCGGCATGTAAAAATCAACTGCCAATCATTAGCGGACCGGAGTTCCGCTGTGGCGACCCCTAACCGGGAAAAGCCAAAAGACACAAGAACATTTATCTCACTCACACACACACAGACACACACACACACATAGATATATATATATATATATATATATATATATATATATATATATATGTAGGACTACGAACTTTTGCAGGCAACCAGCACAGTGCACGGACTAAACCAAATGCACACAGCACAAAGGGTCCAGCAAACACACAAACCCAACTCCAATTCGAAAAAAAGAATTACAAGTCAGGATAATTATTTAATGTGGAGACAGATCAACACAATGATGGTAACCAGTAACTCTACTACAAACCGGTTTCGCCCCCTTGCGTCATCAGTGTAACAGTACACCCATATTCTGAAGTTTCTCTTAAATATTCAAAATATTAAAGCCACATCTGCTTCATTCTAATCTACATTCAAATAAACCATATAAATCCATTAATATAAATATCTTACACTGAGGCATGTAAATAAAGCATGTTGGATAGGGTGGCCTAATGGTTAAGGTGTTTGCCTTACAAACACAAGGTGCAGGGTTTGAATCTCACAAGGGGTAATTGGCTAAGCTTAAAATGGCTCACAAGGGCAGTTAGCCCAGTACTAACCCATGAACCTATAATTCATGATCCATGAACCATAGTATTCATAAAACCATTTTCACCCTATTATATACCAATGCACCAATATACATAAATATTATGGACATATTTACGTATAAATATGCATACAAGTACACACGCAAATATATATATATATATATATATATATCTAGAGAGAGAGATGTGTGGATGTATATGTATATATATATATATATATATATATATATATATATATATATATACACACACAGACATATAAATAAACATACATACTAAAAAAAAATACCCCATATGAAAGATAAGCTTATGTGTTCATTTAAACCCTGCCTATATGTGGCCCCCAGGTTAACAATCCAAAACTTTTCTTTCCTACCCAAAATCCTATGTTTCACCCCATTTGATAAATTACTGGCCCAGTCATCTATACCAACAAATAAAAAAATGTGTAGAGGCATGTTACACCTTGTGCTTAAAATGGGTACTCCTAGATCTTTTGCAATTTGTGTTACTAAGATATACAGTTATTCGATTTTTAAAGGCTCTTGAGGTCTGGCCAATGTAAAAAGCCCCACACTGGCAAATAGCCATATACATGACCCATTCAGTGTGACGTGATCAAGTATGTAATCTCATACACCTTCGAGGTATTTATCGAGGTAAAAGATTTAGATCTAGATACAACCTTGCAGTAAACACAATTACCACAACAGTTGAAGCCTTTCAAAACATTACTTTTACTCATTTCTTCATCCCTGTTCATCTTCTTATACCATGACAGAAATTCTCCCACATTCTTACCTCATCTGTAACTGTATGAGCAATGGTCTCTCAGGAATTGGTCAAAAAATCATTAGATTTTAAAATATGTCAATGTCTATCTATGATTTCCTTAATTTAAAGCCATTTGTACGATATGTAGTAACTAATCTAGTTTGAGGCTGTTGGGGCCATAACTTTGTTTCTGATTCTCCAGTTTTAAACAATACAGGTTCTCTTTTATAGTCTAGTGCTAATGTTTTCACCCTAGGTATTTGACGCTTATCATAACCTCTTTTTATGAACCTATTATCCAGCCTCAATCTTAGAGTTGCTATCATCACTGCAAATGCATCTTAACCTTTGAAACTGGGCCTTGGGTATATTTGTCACCATATGTTTAGGATGGAAACTACCGGTCTGTAAAGGCATTCCCAGTAAAAAGTTTCATGTATAATCCAGTAATCATGGTACCATCTAAAGCTTTAGTAACCTGTACATCAAGGAAATCAGTAGCACATGGTTCAATTGGATCCACACACTAAATCCCAAACTCAGAGTTTAAGTAGCCCACAAATGTTTGCCATTCACTTAAGGTTCCTGACCATATGCCCCAACAGTCATCAAGATAATGCCAGCTCATCACCAATTCTTGCTTAAATATATTACTATCACCATATATTAGGCCATACTCCAAGTAACCCATAAAAAGGTCAACATATATAGTGGCATCCATGGCTGTACCCCTGATATGAAAGTAACATTCTTTCTGAAAATAAAAAAAAATTGTGTTCCAAAACCAGTTTAACTAATGTAACAAGAAACTCACAATGCTCCAGAGTCTCAGTCTTAATCTCAGAAATTCACCTCATCTAAAGGGACCACTCTCCCTTTAGCTTTTTTATGTACAGGAGAAACTAAATCTAAAGCACTACTACTGTAGCACCCTCACAGTTTAAAGAAATCATCTTTTAACCTGGTTTATCATCCAACTAAGGATTGTATAACTGAGGCAATTTATAAAGATTATAACTTCTTTCACACAGCAGCACCACATTTAAAAGGTAACTAAAAACATATAAAAAATGTCTTTAACCATAAGAACAAGGTTTAGAACTGTTAGACGTTCTTATTAAATACAACCAGAATACTACTGACATTCTGCATTCCGAATTAACTGAACTTGACAAAGCATTGCACAATGACCTGCTTTTTGAACATTCCACTTTAGCTTACAAGAACATGCTTCATAAAGTGGATAAACTTACTGGAGGGATGTTAAAATCTGCAAAGAAAAAAAGTTTGACAGGAACATTAAGGCTCAAACAGGGGTAGCCTATCTCAAACCACCTTCTAATTCCACTTTTAATGAACATAATACAGATTCTAACAACAGTACCATAAACCCGAGAGGTGGAGCTGAATCACAACCATCCAATCAGGTCCCTCTAGGGCGGGAACCTCTAAGAAGATCGGACAGGGTTGGAAGGGTGGCCTAATGGTTAAGATGTTTGCCTTACAAACACAAGGTGCAGGGTTTGAGTCTCACAAGGGATAATTGGCTAGGCTTAAAAAGGCTCGCAAGGGCAATTAGCTTAGTACTAATCTATGAACCTATGATACGGAATCAAACAAGGCACATGAACTACAGGCCTCAACAGAATTACAGAGACCAGAAGCACCAACGGAACCCCCCCTTACCAGAATACGAGAAGGCAACAAGCCAGGTGGAATTAGACTGGTTTGGGTCCTTTAAATCTGGCCCGAGTCCTTTAAATCTGGGAAACTACCTTTGTGAATAATATAGAAATATGACGTTTTGTAGTATGACTGGGTTCAATGCGTTAAATTACTCTGGTTTATTTCCTACCATTTTCATGAATACTGAAGGTGATTTTTACAATCTACAATTTTTCTTCACAGGTATTTGACTTTGAAACTGCAAATTTGTTATGTAGGGGCTTTAACTTTGTCCTTACTAGACGTTCGAGTTTGACTGAACTCATTCTTGACCTAAAAACTTTTGTTAGAAAACTAAACCTTAAACTATTGTTCTAATCCGTTTCTAATGCTGAAAGCAGCAATGCATTACGAAAAAGAAGCATTTTTAAACCCCCACCCCCGGTTAATTCATTTATTTTATTTGAAAATATGTGTGAATTTGAGTTTAGGGCTTTACTACAATGCAACTTACATAACATGTCACTTTTAATTTGTCAAACAGTGAAAGCATTCTTTTAAAAAAATTATCTTTAGACAAATCTTTACGAGTTATGAAGCCTGATAAAGGGGGTGGGGTTGTGATAATGACTAAGCCAGACTATAACAACAGAATGAATGTTTTACTTTTGGACTGGGCAATATAGTGAACATTTCCTATTACAGAATGATTTGCAGTCGAAGGATATGAAAGACCACGGTCAAATTGATGCAAATTTCGCAGATTTTCTAACTGTTAAATATCCTAGGGTGCCAAGTATTTTCCGCATTCCAAAAAAACATAAGGACAGAAACGGCCCACCCATGAGACCAATAGTTGGTGCAGCTGGGTCTAAAACCCACTTTTTGAGTAAACATATTGACATTATGCTTAAAAACGTTTTGAAGGGTGAGGAGCATGTTTGTATAGATTCTTGGCATTTGAGTAAACAAAGTTTTGCCATATGATGAGAACATATCTTTTCTTACTATAGATGTAACTAATCTTTTTAATGTTATCTCACTCTGAGGGAATTGAATGGTTTGAGGAATTCCTATATGATAAGTCACCTCTTCAGTAACAACCGTTTCAGTTTTGATAACCCTTATGAAAATTGTTTTAAAATACAATTTTGTGGTTTTTTTGAAGGACAATTTTTTTGTACAAAAAAACAGGGTTGCTATGGGGGCTTCTTGTGCCCCCATTTTTGCAAATATTGTCATGCTTATGTGGGAAAGGAAGTTTTTTTTTAATAATACATTATACTGATGATTTGTTTTTTGTTTGGAACGGGGATGAAAATGATGTACATGACTTTCTTGCATACATCAATGGTACTACAGAATTTTTAAAGTTCACCTATGTGCATAGGTTACATATCATCAGCTATTTAGATGTCCAACTTAGAAAGGATTCTGAGAAATCACAACTTTTAAGTGACCTTTATAGAAAACCCACTTATTGTAACAACCTTCTTCACTATCAGAGTAGTCACCCTGAACACGTTAAGAAGGATGTAGTAAAGGGCCAATACGTGCGAATTTCACGAATGGTCAGTAGAACTGGAAGATTTTCACAAACAGGGTAACTTGATGAAGGATATGTTTATGTCCAGGGGGTATCCCATCGATGTAGTGGACAAAGTTTATAAGGAACTTTGGAACAAGCGAGAGGGTGGAATCTTAAAACGTCTTCTTTGTATAGGTGATGATGAACTGAATTTCCATTCTGATGCTGATTCTACTACACATATTAGTACTGGTGGGGACTACATTTGTTCCTTTATTACCAGATTTTCTGTAGACCACCAAGACATTCATAATATTTTAAAAAAGAAGTGGCGATTTTTCATGGCCAAGAAGGGTTGTTGGATAAGGTGGGACTAGAACCCTGGGTAATTTTTAGAAATGGTGGGGGGGGGGGGGGCGACAATTAAAAATCTTTTGGAAAGAGATCCCAATGGCTCCCCCACAAGGTGTTTTAGAAACCAAGAAATGTGTGTTTTGTGCAGAATGCAATTTTATTTTCAGCACTGATAAAATTAAAATTAACCACACTATTAGACCAAAAGGGAAATTTTCTTGTAGTACGAAGGGTGTGGTTTATGGTGCTTTGTGCACAAAATGCAAGGGTTTCTATACTGGGAAAACCAAAAGGAAATTTAAAGAAAGAATTTATGAACTTATAAGTGATCTTAAAATACGTAATCCCAATAGTGCCTTATTCAAGCACGTAGAAAGATATCCTGACCACGAATTCAGGCTTTTAGTGATAGAAAAGGTGTTACAGGACTCTCGGGGTGGTCCATGGGAGGATAAATTTATAAGCAGACTGACTATCACACTCATACATGTTAACACTCTGGCTGTTCTCTCAAAATGGCACTGCTGCCTGCACATGCATCTGTATTTATATGCTTGAGGGGGAATCTGGGTGCCCTTTGGGGAGGCACAGGTAAGCCAATACAGTCACCACATATGAGCTCATGCAACCAGGAGCCTGGCTGCATATGGAAGTAGTACATGGCTTTGGAAGACTATGTCTGTTATCCTTGTCAGGATATAACCCACACATCTAACGCTACTGCAGCCGTGATTACGAATCAACCCCCCAAGCTCTGCAAGATAAAAACAGAACTGTATTATCTCTTATTTATTTAATTTTACAGCTGTAGGTTATGGACATCTATTCCAGGGAGAACAGGCCAGATAAGTAGACTGGACCACTGAGGACACTCAATAGTCAGCTGGTGGTTGGTGAGACACAGAGAAGGGAGAGACCAGTATATGGTTAACAAAAATGCTGTTCAATCTGCAACACCCACAAAATTCCAAACAAGCACTTCTGCAGTGTAAGGAGGAGAAATTCCCCATCAAAGCAAATATCAATCTTGCACAAACAGCAATCGTGCTGAGCCCACATCTCTAGGCTTTAATCTTTGGTAAAAGATGATTTTGGCCACTTGAGTTTGAGCAGTTAAGCCCTGATCAATTGGTCCTTTATCATATATAAGGAAACCTGCTGAATCCCTTACTCATTACAGCTTGCACTTAAAAAAAAAAAAAAAAAAAAAAAAAAAAAAAAAACTGTAAACACTACAGAGCAATATACAGTAGAGACTTGTTTATGAAAGGGTGCAGGTTCAATAAAAACGTTATACTAAATATCTGAGGATGGTGTGTGACTAACAATGAAGTATTAAACAATTTACGGCCAACACGCAGACAAAACACTACATTTTAGACACACACACACACACACACACCAAATAAAGCCTCAACTGTTTAGCACCATATACAAAAATACTGGGCTATCTGTACATTATAGATACAAGTAAGCAAAAAAGTACCTCCAAAAAATGTACCTGCATTGCTTGTGGCCTGTAAAAGGGAATACGCCCAAAATGTTGGCAAACAGCAAAAAGTGTTCCTGGCATTTTGTGGATGTCTGTGCAAAAAAGGGTGGGGGTGGGGGGGGGGACTGTGGTACTGGTCAAAACGTCTGCAGATTGTAAATACAACCTTCACTACACTTATACTGCTCCCCATTTACAAAGTACACTGAGCTACTTGCAGACATGTTCATTAGTCAAAATCTTTGGGACAACACAGCTCCCCATCACTCTTCAAACACACACAATATTTTGAAAAGAAAACAAATCTTTACTCATGATTGCTTATTGATATTTGTGAACTTATTTATGTCATGATTGTACATGTCTTAACTGTGCGCCAAGCTGCCTGCTGAAGTACCTCAACATAATTCAACTCATCAAATACTATGGTGAGGCGTGAAACTTAGTCCAGTGTCCAAAACCTGTAATGACAACACTGCAATGCAAAGTCTTTAATGAAGAAATGACAGTCCAGTAGTTAAGCACACATAACTGGACAGCAGAGTGCTCCTACACTTGCTGTATTGAAGGTTAGCAGATGATGACCATTTCCCTCTACCAAACACACCAGTACACCCATCCCATAGCTCCACAGTGCAATATTTAGTGCCACAAAGTCCCAAAAATGAAAAGCATGCACAGACAAAAATAAAAAAACATTTGCAGTTATTCTTCATGATTAACATACAGTTGGGCATTGGTAAGATGTAAGTTCACTTCTTCAGTCATGCTTTCATTTTTCTCAGTCACTTGCCAAAGCCAAGTAACCACCACTAGACCTATGGCATAAAGGCTTGCAAATCCTAGAACACAAAACAAGAATTTTACAAATTCCAGACAAAAAGAATGCCAGCAATATTAGGAATACAACATCCGCTTGCGGTAGCCTTTTACACTGAATGCATATATTATCTATTAGCACTCTACAGCTATTAAAATGGCAGACGCACAGACAACAAATGACCAGTGTACTGTGATCTAACAAGGGCTGAAGTGGGCTGTGTCCACTGAAGAGAGACTATAACCCCGAGTATGATACAGCAAACCGTGGTTCAAGAGTTGGCTGGCAGAGGATTAAGTGCCTGATGTCCACCCCTTACTTTAAGTGAAGAGGTAGGAGTTTCTTTTTGTAAAAACATTTTTATGGCAGACTCCAGAAAGCTAGTTCAGGTTGTTAAAATGCCATATTACCATGCATAAAGACAACATTTAAGGGTTCAGATGTACCAAGTGGGTTAGTATGTACAAGCAAGTTATAGCTGATGTACATCAAAGGAATAAAAGCATACATTAAAAATGTTGGCCAGTTGCAGACAGCCACCACCTAGAGCTTAAATCTAGACATCCACTAAGTGAAGAAATCAAAAGCCTAAGTTCCTCTACCGTAAGGTAAGGCAGGAAGAATAAGGTAAATGGTCAACAGGGCACTAAGAGGGCTAGATGATAAAGATGTTGAGGGAAAGGAATCAGAATAATATGCCTTTTGTATACGAGGAATTTTTTTTCTTATTCTTTCTCCCTGTTGTCTGCCAACCATCAGCTTCCCCACTAACCCAGGTGAACAGGAGAGGGTCATCATGGTTTTTGCTTACTCCATCTCCATACTAAATCCATGACAGCTTAGGTGAACAGATCTCCCACAGTGCTACCCCACTGGGTCACAAGTGCTTCAGTACATGCTTATATGTCTGGGTACAGCACACAAATTGCTGCTTGGTAGCTTCTTGTCTTGTGTTCTTCCCCACTGCCTGTGCAGAATATGCCAGTACTGCATGTGAACTAGACTACCTCTCTTCCTTACAAACAAGATGGCATTGACTGCTCACTCCCACCCCACCCTTAGCCATCTCCTCCAGCACCAAGGTTTCCAATTAATCCAAGTTTGCCTGGACTGCAGTCTATGCAATGGATTTTGCTGGATCTGGACAGTGTTCAGTGTGTTATACTACATTTATTTTTTTAAACAATGGTTTGCAGAACGAGTCTCTCTCTCTAAATGTTTAGTCTTTGAAACACCGAAAAACAAGGCAGGAGCAGCAATCTGAACTATTCCCAGCCAGCTTACATGCAACCCATACAGTAAAGCAGGGTGTTTGACATGAAACGGCTTTAGTAACGGACCACCAATAACCAGCATTAAGACTCATTGTTAATATAGGTGTGCGAGCTAATTAATGAAAGGCAGTACTGCAGCAATGATAATGTTAATATCCCAATAACTCAGAAATAATGGGCCAAAGTATTGAAGAAGCCAGCTGGGAAAGGACAGCAATGAGTGACTAACGTTAACTCACCCACCATGAGGGAAGGAGGCAGCAGAAATTCTGCAGAATGAGCAACACCTTGCAGACAAATGGATGCAATATTCAAATACATATGAATCAGCAGGAGTACTTCACTTGCCAAACACTGCATAATGAACCAGCTGGGAGGCAGGTGTGCAAAAGGATGCACTTACCTGGGTGGTTTTATTGTTTTTGTTTTAGGACAGCTACTCAGTCCTCAACTTTGATTCCCTACTACTAAGCTTCATCTGGTGGAAAAGGGTGAATTAATTAAAGGGCAGATGAGGCACTGTCGGCAAGATGGTTAAAAACTGAAATTAACAACCCACGCATAACTGTGCTCAGTACAAGGTAGAAAAGCCTCTGCTGGCTTGAGGTTACAGGGTCCCCTACAAAAATCTATATTAAGTGTTATTCCAGGGCCAGCCCAAAAGATTAGGCTTCAACGGCTTCAATTAGCCCTTTTTTCTTCTTCCCCTCTCCTAACCTACAGAAAAGTACTATGGTTTACTTTACAATTTCAGGCATATCTGTATGAAAAGGTTAACCATACTAAGGTGGATCTCACATAAAATGTACTGAATAACTGTCAAGATCCTAGATTCTGTTTACTATGGACCCAGCACATGGTTTTAATAAAGACCTTCAGTTGCACAGTGTCTATATCCAAATTCTATCGGAGACAGATTGAAATTTGATATACGCTGAATGGAAGTAAAACTGTACAAACGTGAAGTGGGAGGATACAGTCATTTACATATGGCTGATAATTTAAGGATTTTTTTTTTGTACTTTTGTTGACGCTGCTAATAGTTTTAGAATTTCTAGAGGATCAATGATGAGGGTCTGCTTCGACATTGTGCCGAAAACCTGACAACTAACAGACCGCCTGATCTCTCTCTCCCAACAATCAACAAATTGTCACACAATACAGGAAAGTTTCCAGGTTACACTCACTGATGTGAGAAGTGATTAGTAAATACAGTCTCTCAAAAGCTGCATCAGGCCACGGTGGTGCAGCGGTAGCATTGTCGCCTCACAGTAAGAGATTCTCCTGTTCGATTCTTGGCTGGAGCGCCTTCTGTGTGGAGTCTGCATGTCCTCCCCACAGTCACGTGGTGTTCGAAAGACATGCGCGAATGGGCGTGCCTTCGTTGACAGGTTGGGCGTCGGGCTGGCACCTCGGCAACATAAAAATCAACTGCCAATCATTAGCGGACTGGAGTTTCGCTGTGGCGACCCCTAATCGGGAAAAGCCGAAAGGAAAAAAAAACAAACAAAAGCTGCACCAGATTGCAGTAGAGGAATGCTGGTATTTCCTTCACAGGAACTGCAGGTTAACTGTTGGCATATTTAGTAAGGGGAGCTGTGGGGAAAAGCAGGTGGTGAAGGTAGTACAGCCCTCCTGCAAATGCAATGATTAAGTGTTATGTTTAGAACAGTAACTACAGCAGAAAGACAGAAGGGTTGGGCAGCTGAATCTAATCGGAACTCTAAGGATGATTTTACAATAAAACAGAAATACGTCCCTCAATTCAATACTATTCCAAAGAAGCCTGCCTGCTGGTGTATTATCAAATTTAAATATGTATTCTGTCATTGAGCCACCTTCAGCTAGCCAAGCCACTAATGAAGAGTCAAAACAGTAGGGCAGTTGCCAGCAGTTAAGCTGTACCCAAACAGTAGAAAAAAAGAACCAGATTTATCAATGCAGTGTTAATCTTCAGCTAGTGAGGATGGAATAAAAATCAGTAGCCAACAAAGAAGTAATATGAAAGGCAAAATGTCACAGACACAGCCACCATGCAGAATAATGTGCAGGAAGAGGAGGTTTAAGTTAAGGCAAGAACAGCGCAACATATGTAATGATGGAGTGAATAAAAAATGTTAAAAGAATAGTTGTGTAAAATCTTACCATAACGATAGATGTCCTTCCCTTCACTGTTGCAGTATTAATTACATGAGGGAGTTTCCCACTGTAGATGACCTGATGTTGGCCAGTATACAAAAGACATTTTACTACTGTAGGTACGTGGCACATAGTCTGCGATCAAACATCGGCCATAAAAGTGATGTTTGCATGCACCATCCTCAGAAGTGACTGCCCCAGGAAGAATGACAGCCTAAGGAGGTAGGGTAAGAATCATCCAAGAAGAAGCAAGGCTAGGGGGAAGGAGGAAGGGATAGGAATACTGCAACAGTGAAGAGAAAGACATCCATTATTATGGAATGATTTTATGCAACAGTGAAGAGAAAGACATCCATCATTATGGAAAGATTTTATACAACTACTCTATGTCCTTCTGTTCATCTGTTGCAGTACTATTACATGAGGGAGAATACCAAAGCTCATGAAGTAAAGGAGGAAATTGTAGCAGAAGAGCTTTCCAGGGACCCATGCAATATGGTTCTTGGCAATCCCTGTTCTAGATAATAGAGATTCCATCTAATTTGTAGTGCTTGGTGAAGGTATGGACTGAGGTTCATGTTGCTGCTTCAAGAATTGAATTAGTATCCAATCCCTTGAAAAAGGCCCCAGATGAGGCAACAGCCCTGGTGAAGTGAGCTCCAACAGAGGAAGGGAAAGTCTCATCATAGTGAGCATAGCAAAAGGTAATGGACTTGGAAATGCAGGAGGAAACAGTCTGCTTGGACACAGCCCGCACCAGGACCCTGAGGTGGTAAGAAACAAAAAGCTGATCTGACTTTCAAACAACTTTGGTTTTGTCTAAAAAAAAATCTAAGCTCTCTGTGGGCATCTAAAGTATGAAGCACCTTCTCACTACGGTTTGGGGGTGTAGGCAAGGTGATGGACTGATTTAAAGACAGGTCACTGACTAATTTAGGCATAAATGAGGGGTTTGTCTGCAGGGAAACCTTGTAGTTGTGCAAGACTAGAAAGGATGGAGATACCATGAGAGCCTGTAGTTCAGACACTCGTCTGGCTGAAGTTAAGTCAAGGAGTAACACAGTTTTCCAGGAACTGTACTATAGAGAAGCTGAAGAAGCTGGCTTGAAGGGTGAGGGAGTCAGCTTTTCCAAAACAAAGTTAAGGTCTCAGGAAGGTGGAATAGGTTTCCTGGGAGGTCTATTGTGTAGGACACCTTTAAGAAACTGTTTAGCCTCAAATCTGCTAGCTAAGGGGAGAGACAGAGGTAGGCAGAACTGATTTCTTTAAGTTTATGGTGAACCCCAGACTCTATAGAAGATCGATGGTAAGAGCGATTTCTCATTCCAACTCCTCTGGAGGTATCTAGAAGGAGAAGGTCATCCAGATCAGGAAAAATGTGTATTCCCTAAAGTTTGCAGTGAGCAATCACAGGAGCTAGGCATTTGGTGAAGACCCTTGGTGTGGCAGAAAGTCCAAAAGGCATGGAACCGGAAATGCCATGACGACATAGAAAAGCATAAACTTCCTGTAGCTGGGATGGACGGGAATGTGCAGATATGAATCTTTGATATCCACGGTAAATCATGAAGGCTTGAAGCAGAATATGTGAGAACAAAGTCTGCATGCAGAAAGTGGGAACCCTTAGAAAGGTATTGAGATGGGACAGGTCGAGGATGGGTCTCCAGGGACCTTCTTTCCTGGGCACCAGGAACAACCTAGAATAAAATACTCTTCCCATTTTGTTTTTGGGAACACTCAGGGTGGTCCCTTGGTTCATTAATTCTAACAGAACCTCTCGGAAGAAAGGTAGCTGTTGAAGGATGGTAGGTGATCCCATACCATGAAGTACCCTTTCTGAACAATGAAGAGAACCCAGGAGTCATGGGTTATGCTTTCTCAGGCTGGGAGGGACAGGGGAAGGCGCTACAAAAGTGGAATGTGGGTGGGTGGGAGGAAATATAGTCAAAGAGGTGACTGTCTGGAAAGGGCTGCTTTAGTGGCAGAGTTGCTGGAGGGGGCCTAGGCTGTTGTAGTCTCCTGTCACTCTTTGTTCTGGGTTGTGGGTGACATGAATGCCTATGCACAAACAGGGTTTGCAGGGTAATTTCTTTGGAACTTGGGTACTGGAGAGAGAAAAATGTGTTTCAATTCTTGCAATTCCTTACCCTTTTCCTGCAATGATTTGAACAAGTTAGCAACTGCAGGGCCAAGCAAAGCACAGTTGTCCAAAGGAACATCCATAAGTTTGTCTTTAAGTCCTCAGGTAAGGGCTGTAGTCTTAGCCAAAAGAATCTTCATAATACTGATCCAGAGGCAGCTGTTCTGGCAGAAGCTTCTGCAGCATCACAGCTACATTTTATGGAGTGGCGTGCTACTTGAGAAACTGCACCAAGCAATGAAATAGCCCAGGTTTTATTTTCTGAGTCAGGCAAGTCTGCAATTACCTGTGGAAATTGGGACATAAGCTCTAAAGCAAATTTGGTCATGTGTGCTTGGTAGTTTATGGCCCTAAATGCTAGAGTGGCAGAACTGTACACTTTTCTGCCTAATTTATCCATGATCCTGATATTCTTATCTGATGGGAGGAGCATAGTGGAGGGCAGTAATCTTGATGGCTTGTCAGAAGACACAGAAATAAAAGAAGGGTACCTGAAAAGGAACTTGCAGTCTGGCTTCTTGGGGACGAGTGACTGGGAATCTGGTGCCTGTGAAGCTGAGACAAAAGTATCGAGAAAGGCAGGCAAGACAGGAGGAATAGCTAATGGGCTATGTGTCTCCACTTTTAGTAACTCACAGTATCTTTTTTGTACTGCAGATACTTGGGAGCTATCCAATTTAAAATGCTCTCTCATTTTAGCTACAGTTTCTGCAAAGGAAAGCTCTTCCATAGGTAATCTGTTCCACTGGATTCTTCTTCTGGGGAGGCATAATCCATGGGGGAAAAGGATCTGTGAAGAGTAGGCCAGAGATTCTCCCCTGAACATACCCCTTCCTCTGAAGAATCCACTTCCCTAGCCCTTTTAAGTGGAGAGACAGTACTGAGAGAGGGAGCTGTAAAACCTGGAGGTCTAAGGGACATAAGAGCGTTGAAAAGGCCCTCAATGAATTGTTAACAGTTGCTAACAGGTTCTTTTGCTGGGGACAAGTGTGTTTGGTTTTCTGTTTCTTTTGTGCATGCAAGTCTATCATATGTAGGGTAGGAGGCCCTGACAGGCCTACATTGTATCAGATTGGATTCCACCTCTTCCCTAAAAAGGATCTGAGGAATCTCCTTAGGGCCTTCTGTTATCACAAGCCATGGTTCTCCTCAGACATCAGACACAGATGCCTGCTCAGCTTCTGTGGACGTGCTTATGCTCAGATCCAAGGTGGCCTGGATGGCAGACTCAGCCTGTGGATCTGAACTGTGAACCAGATGCGTCACCAGGCTTTCCTCTGGCTCAAAAGAGACATCAGCATCCAGCGGTACAGCAGAAGGTTCAGGCCTTTGCTTCATGGCCTTCTGCTTCAAAATTGGCTCACCCTTGGACCCAGAGGACCCCTCTATAATGCTTCTTGCCCAGCAGCTATAAGCACGGATTCTCTTGGTAGACAGCTGAACAGAATAATCTACTCCTTAAAGTCTTTGGCACAAATGCATGACAAATAGAGCAGTTTTTGTGGTCGTGGTTTAGGCCTAGCCAGAACAAGCAATGGAGATGGCTATCCTTGTGAGTAATTTGTCTTCCACATTGGCAAGTGCCCCTATTGGATGACATGAACCCTAATCAGAGAGAGTAGCAAAATAGTCAAGAATTCCCTAACGGGGCGCTTATTGGAAATCTGAAGAATCACAAATGACTGAGTCAGACCATACATTAGAATCTGGCGTTCTGATATGGTGGAGGAGAAGTTCTGAGGATGGTGCGCGTGTACGGCACTTTTATAAGCTGATGTTCGATCGCAATCTGTGCGCCATATCCCATGCACCGTACAATAGAAAAAGTCTTTTGCATACTGGCCAATGTCAGTTCGCCTACAGAGGAGAACTCCCTCATGTAAATAATACTGCAACAGATGAATAGAAGGACATCATACATATACTGCATGACAAAAAAAATGGAAACTATTATGGCTTGTCTTCTTTTCCATGAATGTTTGTAAACCTATGTTACAATTTAAAATGTGAAGTTTTTAATACAGACAAAAAAACCCTGATCCTTCATAATTAAGGTTCTGCTCTTCTGTCCTTTCACCAATTTAGAAACGTATAGGAAAGGATAATAATGACCTTGGTTTCTGAACTGTAGCTATTTATTAGTAGACACCCAAAACACATATACTTCCTCTCCAACAAATCAATCTTCTCTTCCATTTCACATTCAATATCTTCCAAAATGCCCTTCATTTTATCTCACCCCCACCTCTGTTGATTATATTCCTTTTGCACATCCTAAAACTAATAACCACTGCAACACCATTCCCATTCAATGTACATATTTGTCACAAATGTAATATCTACACAATCTCATTCAAAGGTAGCATGCAACTGATTTCTTTTTTAAAGTAAACTTGTAGCAGTGAAAATCACTCCCATTAAACCAGTTTATCTCTAGCATCCTATTCTCTTACTCCCAGCTGTCAACCTCCTGTGATCCTCCATTCACATCTTGTAGCCTCCCCAGCCCCAACTGCAGCTTAAATGGACGCATACATTAATCATCTTCTTTTGGCTTCTCCCATTAGGGGTTGCCACAGTGGAACATCTGGATTGGCAGTGGAGTTTTATGGTGTTGAGTTGCCAGCCCGGAACCCAACCTTCCACATAAGGCACACACTCATACGTAGGGCCAATTTAGAGTTTCCAATTTACCTGCAGCATGCATTGGGAAGGTGGGAGGAAACCGGAGCACCTGGAAGAAACCCATACGAACACAGGGAGGACATGCAGACTCCGCAAAGAAGGCACCCCAGCCAAGAATCAAACTGGAAAACCTCTTGCTGTGAGGATGCACACATTAACACATTTGTCTAACTTATCTCTAAAACACATCATTCACAACCAAGCTTAGATGAAGGCAGTCCACAGCAAATAGCCCCTGATCCTGTCATACATTTCAGAAAAAAAATAATTTATTTTATTCATTGCATTTCTTTACCAGGAAAGTCCACTAGGCCTAAAAGAGTCCACTTTTGGTGGAGGGCCAGGGAGAAAAGCTCCCACAAGAACATAGATGCAGAAAAAAAAATTAAACATGAATTGGTACAGAAGTAGAAAGTGTTACACATAGTGAATATATACATAAAAGTCAGGAATTTAGTTGGTTTGATTACAGTAACATATACAGAATATATACACAAAAGCAGGAATTTAGTTGGTTCCCAGATTAATTCAGAGTGGTAAAAACAGAGATAAATTAATCAGCATTATTGTATCAGTATTACTCCACTCATAGCACCAATCCCTCAGCCACTCACTGCATTCTGTAACTCTCTTTTTCAGAAAGCAACAAATGACAAAAGGCAACTGTTCTACCTACCTTGATGCAAGGGTCCCCTAATTCAACTGCTCCTTCTTATATCAAGAGTTAGACCATTTATCCCGACTTTCAGAAACACTGCCAGCCGAGCTATCTGGAATTTTGTTAATAATTCTATGTCATTTGTGAATATTGATATGATTTGAATACTGATACAATTTATACAGAACTGTACATTATGTACTGAGCTTCAAAAATGTAACCACAGCATACCCTGCTGGAACATAGAAGATTAACTTGCAAAACTTAAGAATAGTTGAGGTTAAGTTACTTTATAGCTGGGCCATAAACAAGAGATGTTATCTCTCAGTTTCAATGCAGAAGCAGACACGATGTCTAGAGCTAGAAATGTTTCTATTGTCTTGAAAGAAAAATAATTACTAGGTTTAAAATTTAAAGTGTTTTATTGATTTATGACTTCTAGAAGCTATACACTTCTGAGCAAACATCTGAGAGATCTGATAAGTATTTCTCACACAGGGATGTCAAATTCTGTTAAAGTTTCTGTTTAGCCTGGGAGCTGAAGTCAGGTGACAGAGTGATGTCATCCAAGCTGGCCCAGCAGTAATGTTTGATATTAATTTGGAAACTCTCTCAGAGAGAGACTGTGCATTTTGCATTTTGTCTTGGACCTAGCAAGAACATCCACTCATCATCATCAACATCTGCACTTGCCTTGCTAATAGTAAGTAACTAGGGTACAGTAATTACTATATTCCTAACTATATCTAAAAGAAAAGATTACTTTAGATGTTTCTGTATTTATTTGAGACTGTCCTGTAATGTTGTTTAAAATATTTCCTGTGATTTTGAACTGAAGTTACTGTGTTGATCGCCTGAGTATTGTCTTGCTCTTTTACTATTTATTATTAAATATATTTAAACCTACCTTTGCGGATGCTGATATTTGTGAGACATATTTAAGCTCTTAGAGTACTTGCATATGTATTTGGTGACACTGTACACGCCACTCCTAATAGCCTGGTGCTTGGTCAAAACTACCATTTGGCTTAATAGTAACATGTACCCTTTGTTAAGGGCCTTAAGTAGCTGATAGAGAGTTGACTGGTGGCAGCCGGAACTATGTTACAGTCTGGGCAAAAGGGAGCATAGCTAGTAAACCTGTGCCAGCCTTCCCCAGGTGTGTGTCTGTATACAAATCAAATCTCAAAGTGTGTGTGTGCTACTTGGGCAGGGACACAAAGCACTGGTTGGACAGAGAGGGTGCTGGAGGTCTTAGCTTGGCCACTCAGCTGAGATCTGCCAGTGAGGAGTCTTAGTGGGCATCTGGAGAAACAGGGAGAAACCAGACCCAGACTTGACTGTGATTCTCTGTGTGCTCTAAAGGGAAATTGCACTTTACTGTGTGTGTGCTTGTCATCCTCCCAGTGTGTACGTCTTCTAGCTGTTGCCAGTGGTTAGGATTGAAGCTCCTTGATTACTGGGCCAGTGCTGGGGCATCACACCCACAAGCATCATATAATGATTTGCATTTTTTGAAGCTTTCAAAAGGGTTTACATTTTTTGACTACCATGAAATCTCCCATATAACTATATTAGCTGCTTCATCATAAATTCCCTTGTCTATGCCCTTTTACCTTTACCCTTCTCAAACTATCATGTTATTATTTATGAATTCTTTCATGCCCTTACCATAAGAGGTTTAGAATGCCAGTGCTTGGACTAGACACCAATGCAAGGTAAATGGGTGAAGTGGAAAGTTAGTCATTCTTCACAGGTTCATAGGTTCATAGGTTGGTACTAGGCTATCAGCCCTAGGGCCTATACAAGCCTAGCCATAACAATTCCCTGGCTATTTCTTCCCACATTATTTACTTTCCTGGACCCCTGTCTAGCAGGGCGACTGACGTGATCCCTGGGGTGAATTTCCTTTCTCCCATCCAATCGTCAAGGTTCCTCTTGAAGAGGTCCAAAGAGGCACTCTGCTTGACATGTATGGGCAATCTATTCCAGAGTCTGGGGAGTCTCTGGGTCAGGAACCTATCCCTCCAGCATGTTTTGTTTATTGTGATGACAAGATTTAGATCCCTGGAGCGTGTAGCTCTGAGGGATTGGGATTTCTTTAAGTGTAGCATGTCCAACAGCTCTGGGTTTGACATGGCCTTGTATGTTAAGCAGAGATCACCTCTGAGTAGACGATATGCGACAGAGTATAGCTGGAGTTTTTAAGGCGGTCAGCGAGGGGCATCTGCTTTAGGCCTGTGATTCTTTTAGTGAGATATTTCTGAGGCCTTTCCAGTTGTTGCAGATGTCTTGAGAGGTACATACCAAATGGGGCGTTGTATTCTATAATGGGTCTAATGAGGGATGAGTACAGTGGGACAATGACCTCCTTTTTCTGGATGAAAAGCCCTTCGTGATGAGGTGTGCCACATAGAAGGATTTCCTGACTGTTGTGGCGATGTGGTTATCGAAGGTGAGACCACTATCCACCTGTGTCCCTAAGTCTCTTATCACACTTTCTGTGTTTAGTGTACTGCCACCTATATGGTAATTCATGGATACATGTTTTTCCAAAGGGGATAACAATACATTTCTTGGCATTGAGCTTGAGCCCATGGCTCTGGCACCAAGCATCTGTTTCTGTAAGGCCCTTTTGTAGAGTATCCACATTATTTGGGGATTCAATAATGGCTCCCAGTTTGCAGTCATCTGCAAACTTTGTTAGCCAGAGTCCCTTAGTGTTGACCTGTACTTCAGAGAAGTAGATGCCAAACAAGAGCGGCCCCAGGACTGAACCCTGAGGTACTCCACTTGTCACTTGTCTGGAGCTGGATTTGGAGTCGGCTACTTTTACAGTGTGGGTTCTATCAGTAAGCCATTTAGCAACCCATTGGGTGACATAGGGATTAATACCCAACTTAGTAAGTTTATCTATGATTCCAGAGTGGGGGGTGGAGTCAAAGGCCTTGGCAAGGTCTAGATAGGCTGTGTGGACAACTTTACCCTTGTCCATGGCTCTGGAGACTGATTCAAACAAGTCAATCAGGTTCAGGAGACAAGATCGGCCCTTCACAAACCCAAACTGGGTGGGGTCCAGTGTTTGAAGGTTGCCAATGTCTTTGTTTATAAGTTCCATGATAATACGCTCCATGGCCTTGCAGATAAGGCTTGTCAGACTGATGGGATGGTAGTTTCCGGGATCCAAGGTGGATCCCCCCTTGTGGATTCGGATAACTGTAGCTCTGCGCCACTCAGTGGGCACGAAACCTGAGGTGAGGCTATGATTAAACATGACACTTAGGTGAGGTGCCAGTTCATATTGTAGTTCATGTAGTACACAGCCCGGGATGTCATCTGGTCCCATGGATGCTGTATTCTTGGCTTTAGAGAGTGCGTTTTGTACCTGTGTGGCCGTTATTACTGGAATTTGGCAATCTTCCGGTATTGAGATGGGCCATTTAGGGGTGAGAGGGGGTGAAGTTGGCACTGAATCGATCTGCCAGGATATTGGCAATATCCTTTGGATCAGTATATTTATTGCCATTCTGTTTTAGCTCAGAGCAGATCTGAGCATTGCCATTTAGATTCTTGACATAGTTATAGAATGCTTTGTGGTTGTCTTTGGAATCTTTGGCAATTTTATTTTCATAACTAGCTTTGGAGGATTTTATGAGGCATCTCAGTTTCTTACTGAGGCTAGTAAGGAGTTTTTGCATCCTGGGATTTTCCTCTTTTCTGCAAAAGTTTCTTCCTTTTGTTGTAAAGTTTGTTTATGGCAGGGGACTACCAGATTGGCTTCCTTTTTTTGGATGAGAGCATTTTGGTTCTATTTGGGATGGCACAATTCATGCATGAGTGGATGTGCTCGTACAGTGCCTTAGTGTAGGATTCAGCAGTTGAACTTTCAGTTCCCGTCTGCATGGGTGTCATGAAGTTTGTCACTTCTGACTTGAGTAGCATGAAGTTGGCTTTGGAGAAGTTTTTTATGGGGGTTTCTTTACTGGGGGGTGGGGGGGGGATGTGGATGTTAAGGGTGATTAGCTTATGGTCAGACCTGACTAACGAGGGGGTGACCATAGGTATGGAGCATTGATTTGCCATGTTGGTAATGACCAGGTCTAGGATATTGGAGCCCTGGTGGGACTATGGATTAGTTGATCCAGGGCGTTGGAATTTATGAATTCCAAGAACCGCTGCAAAGGTGTTGGGACATGAGTAGTTTTCCCAGTTAATGGCAGGGTAGTTAAAATCACCCAGTATTAGGGTGTTTGGTTCTATCTTAATATTTTCCAGTATGTTTAAAACGGTGTAGTGAGAATCTTGGGGTATGGTGGGGGATCTGTAGCAAGCTACAATTTGGATTGCAGTCTTACCTAGTGTTAGTTGCACTTGGAGAATTTCAGACACATTGTGTTGGCCAACTAGCCTGGTGGTGTGAATATCCTTGGTGAATACTGACACTCCTCCACCTTTAGTGTTTCGGTCCTGGTTTGGTGGCCGAAAAGTGTGGTAAGAGTTGTAGCCTGGTATTGCAGGGGTGCTCTCTGGAGCCTTGAACCAGGTCTCAGTTACTGCACAGACATCGATGTTCTCCATTTTTAGGAGTGCCTCGAGAGAGTGCATTTTGAGGTTTAGACTTCTAGCATTGAGAACCATTACCTTCAGACTTTGCATGCTTGTACCTGTTACGGTGGTGGTTTTGTCCTTTGAAGTTTGCCTAAAAAAGGCACTATAGGGGTGGCAGTTGAAAGGACTTGCTCAGATCTTTTTCCGATTTAGTAGAAAAGTACAGTTTTGTACCTACCATAAATGTAGATGTCCGATAGGTATGCATCTGCAGTCCTTACATATGGGTTGTCCTGCCTCAGGCAGCCCTTCAGTCGGCCGGATTCCAAAGTCTGGGTCCGGCGTTGGCTGATGTCACCCTTTTCCCGACGTCACAGCGCTCGGGGTATAAAAGCGTCAGCCGACACCATGTTCCTCAGTTTTTCTTGCCCCAGATGCCAGATGCCCTCTAAAGAAGGCTAACTTTTGGAGAAATGATTAAATTCCAATCATGCAAACCAATAAACAAATATACCATAAAAGATGACCCCAGCTAGCTAAAAGGAGGGGTAGGTACCCAAAGAATACCACAGAGGGGTAGGAGGGAGGGAAAACCTGACTGCAGATGCATACCTATCGGACATCTACATTTATGGTAGGTACAAAACTGTACTATGTCCTTCAAGGATGCATCTGCAGTCCTTACATATGGGTAGAATACCATAGCCAAGCTGGGGGTGGTAGGACCTAAGAAAAGGATGGTGTAGCTAGGACCTAAGAAAAGGATGGTGTAGCTAACATGCCCTGCAGGACTGCAGTAGCAAAGCCTGCTCTGGATCTGGAATATAAAGGCAGGTTGTAATGCTTGGAAAATGTATGCACAGAGCTCCATGTAGCAGCTTCTAAAATGTCCTTTGTAGCCACCCCTCTTAAGAAGGCTGTGGAGGTGGCTGTTGCTCTGGTGGAATGAGGTCTGATGGTAGCTGGCACAGCTTTTCCATGAAAAGAGTAACAGAATCGAATGCAATTTCCTATCCATTTTGAAACTGTTTGTTTGGAAATTGCTCTTCCTTGTACACCAGCAGCGTAAGCTACAAACAGTTGGTCCGTTTTTCTGTAAGCCTTAGTTCTGTCCAAGTAGTAGCGCAACTGTCTGTGAATGTCGAGGGTATGCAGAAGTTTCTCTCCTTTATTTTGTGGATTTGGAAAGAAAGTAGGCAGGTGGATAGCTTGGTTCAGTGAGACCCTGGATACCACCTTTGGCATGAATGAGGGATTGGTTCTCAAAGAGACTCTGTCCTTATGGAAAATGAGGAATGGTTGTACTGCCATAAGGGCCTGCAACTCAGATACTCTTCTTGCTGAGGTTATGGCCAGAAGGAAGGCAGTCTTCCAAGACAGGAATTGTAGCTCTGCAGATGCTGCTGGTTCAAATGGTGGTAGCATTAATTTTTCCAACATGAAGTTAAGGTCCCATGTAGGCACTGGTGGTGTCCTTGGAAGGTTGATGTTTTTTATCCCTCTTAGAAACTGCCTTAGCAGAGGATGAGAAAATACAGGTGGATCAGTGTTGTACTCTGCTGAAATAGCTGAAGCATGGATTTTTATGGATGAGTAAGAAAGGCCATTATGGAGCATTTCAGCCAAGTATTCAAGGATATGTGGGATGCTCATCACTGTCGGATCCTGACCCTGTGCGGTGCTCCAGGTTCGAAATCATTTCCATTTTGCTGAATATGCCTTTCTTGTGGAAGGCCGCCGAGCTTCCATGATGATATCCTTTACCCTCTTGGATAGTTTATCCTGGGGAGGAGTCAAGGTATTTTCCAGGCTGTCAGTTGCAAGGTTTTCAGGCTGGAGTGCACAGTTTTGTAGTTGTGCTGTGTCAGAAGAAGTGGCCATTGTGGTAGGGGCCACGGGTTCGTGCGTGCCAAGCTTTTTAACAGTGGGTACCAGTGTTGTTTTGGCCAGTCTGGAGCTATCAGAATAACTTTTGGTTGTTCTGTCCTGATCTTCAGTAAGACCTTGTTCATTAATGGAAGAGGTGGGAATGCATATACTGTTAGAGCAGTCCAGCTGAAGGATAGGGCATCTACCTTCCATGGTTGGGGATGGTATGTCCTTGTGCAGAATTTCTTCAGGTGATGGTTGTGGGGGGAGGCAAAAAGATCTATGTCCGGCCTTCCCCAAGATTGTGTTATCTGAAGAAAAATGTCTGGATGCAACATCCATTCGTGTGGATCCATGGTGTTTCTGCTTAGGCTGTCCGCCAGTACATTTTCCTTTCCTGGTACAAACTGGGAATGCAGTTGTATATTGCGTTTTAGGGAAAGTTCCCAAAGATTCATTGCCAGCCTGCAAAGAGGGTAGGAATGGGTACCTCCTTGCTTGTTTATGTACCACATAACTGTGGTATTGTCTGTCTTTATCAGCAGGTGCCCTTGATGCAGGAAATGTTTGAAGGCCTCGATTGAATGTATCACTGCCAGCATTTCCTTTTGGTTGATGTGCAGGCACAATTCCTTTTGAGTCCACTGCCCCTGAATACATCTGCCCTTCATGTGCGCTCCCCATCCATGGTCTGAGGCGTCCGTTGTGATGGTTTGGCTGATATGAGGCTTGCTGAAAGGTAGGCCCATGTTTGACTGACTTGCTTGTGCCCACCACAGAAATTCCTTTTGAAGGCATGGAATCAGGGGGATCAAGGCTTCTAGGCTGTGACTGTGTTGAGACCCATAGACTCCTTAGGTACCATTGCAGTTTCCTCATATGCAGTCTTGCCTGTGAAATCAGCAGAATGCAAGATGCCATGAAACCCAGGGCCTGCAGGATTTTCCTTGCAGTCAGCTGGGTTTGTGTTGTCAGATTTTTGAAATAATCCGGTAGTTGTTGTTTTTCTTCTGTGAGAAAAGCCATTTGGGTGTTTGTATCCAGCTTTGCACCCAGAAAAATTATTCTTTGGGATGGAACAAGTCTTGATTTCTGATATTTGACTGTGCATCCCAAGGCCTGTAGTAGGCGGATGGCATAGCTCAAGTGTTTTAACAATGTTTGTTTGCTGTCCACTTGTATAAGGCAGTCGTCCAGGTATGGGGAAATTTTAATCCCCTGAAGTCTGCAATGTGCAATTACTGATGCCAGGCATTTCGTGAATACTCTGGGCTCAGTAGATAAGCCAAAGGGCAATGCTGAGAATTGATAATTCTCTGAACGTGCAAGAAATCTGAGGTGTCTTCTGCAACTTTGTCTGATAGGGACATGCAGGTATGCCTCCTTGAGGTCTAGAGTTACCAGCCAGGACAACCTTGCCCAGCATGGGAAGGAGCTGCTGTAAGGTCAGCATTTTGAATTTTGGCACGATGAGATAAGTATTCAGTGCGGACAAGTCTAGAATAGGCCTCCATTGCTTTTCTTTTCTTGGAACAAGGAATAGTCTGGAATAAAATCCTTGGCCTTGCTCTGTGAAAGGAACCTTTTCTATTGCCTTCATTTGTAGTAGTTTGGAAATCTGCTTGAAAGCCTCTGCCCTTTGATTTGGTGGCAGGTTTGGCGTGCCTTGTCTTCTTGGTAATGTATGAAAATGGAATCTGTATCCTTTGTCTATTATTTGCAGTATCCATTTGTCCTTTGTAATACTGTGCCAATTTTCTGAGAATAAAGATAGCTTTCCGCCCAAAGGTGCTTCCAATTGAGCCCTGGTTGGCGGAGTCAAAGCAAAGTCATTGAGTTTGTCTTTGTGCAGTAGATGTAGGTCCTGCACTACCTCTCTGGGAAGGAGGCTGCCATTGACGTCCTCTGTAGGAGCCTCGAGCTTGCCCTCTACCTCTGCCACGTCTGTTTTTCCCTCTTTGAAATCTGTCTGTGACCAGAAAAGACCAATTCTTAAAAGGCCAATTTCTGCTGAATCTAGGTGGTTGGACCTGGAGAAAATCTTTGACTGTTTGAACTGATTTAGCCTTTTCTTCAAATTTCTTTAAGACCTCTTGAGCCGTGGAACCAAATAACGTTTGTTTTTCCAGTGGTGCATCCAGAAGCTTTGCTTTAACATGATCAGGCAGTGTTTGTTCCTTCAGCCAAGCATGTCTACGTATAACTGCACCTGTCACTGCTGACCTACATGAAGCTTCCAATGCATCATAACCACACTGTAAGAAATGGTTGCTAACCTGTTGAGAGTTATGCACCAGATCCTGAAGGGCCTTGCGGTCAAGGGGTTCAGGAGAGGATAGTTTTTTATGCAATTCATCTAACAGATACTCTTGATACTGTATCATATGGAATTGACAATTTAATGCTCTCATAGAAAGAGTGGAAGAAGTATACACTTTTTTACCCCATCTCTCTAAAGCCCTGGATTCCCTTTCAGAAGGAAGTGGGTTCTTGACAGTGGTAGTTTTAACCCCTTTAGGGTCCTGGGAAATGGTTTCTGGGTCAGCAGAGTGGCCCTTGTAAAGGTATAGATGTGAGTCCGGGACCCTGTAGTACCTGTCAGGTTTGAGAGGGGCCGGAGGAAGGGAGTCAGGGGAAGTACTAGACTCAGAGTACACATCCTCTATAACATTCAAAACAGGTCTATGCTGAGGTAAATGTAAAAAGGTCCTTAACCTCTTTCTGGAGTCAGAGAATTCCTGGCCTTGCCATTTGAAATGCTCTCTCATGGTGTGAAGGGTCTCCCCAAAGGACAACTCTTCGGGTGGGGAGGCCGAGGGAATAGATTCCTCTGCATCAGAATCCTCGTAGGCCGGAAGGGCCTCCTCCTGGTAGTCCGAAAGGACAGATTCATCTGAGGCCTCATCAGAAGACTGGGGATCTGTCTGCTCTACCCTGGGCCTTTTGCCTGGAGGAGGCTGACAGCCCCTGTCTGGATGTGGCTGAGAGCCCCTGATTAAGGAAATAAGGTCCTCAGCCAAGGCTAAGATTTGTGAACTTGTAGTGGATCCCTGAGGAATAGCCTTGGGAGGGAGAGATTTTGGCTGTTTAGCAGCTTTAGCCCGTGTAAAGGCCTTAATGGACATGGATACAGGAGGCCTGGCTGCCCCACGTGCTGGGGTAGATTTATCCACAGAAATGGTGTCGGAAATTTCCTGAGCACCGGTTTCAGACAGAAATTCTATGACCGACTCAGGGATGGCCTCCGGTACCGAAGTTACCGGTTGTGCGGTGTCGTCGGTCTGAAGCGGTAGAGATTCGGCTTCAGAAGAGACCGAGACACTCGCGGTAGGCCTAGGCGTGGAGTCGGCCGGAACCGCGGACCGCGTGTGTCGGTCCTTATCCTTTCGTTTTTTGGGTAAATGTGCTGTCGGAAGCTCCGACGGCATGATATAACAAAAATTGTCCCCAAAAAATTCCTCTGCAAACTCTGCCCGACGCCTAAGAGTGCGTTTATTGAAGGAAGCACAGGCTGAACAGGCCGAGACGTCGTGGTCTGGGCCTAGGCAGGGTAAGCAGTAAGAGTGGAAATCCTTATGAGGTATTTGTTTCCCACAAGATAAACAATTATTAACTTTAAGCGTTTGATCTGACATCGGCTGAGGCAAGAAAGAGTCCCCAACGGGGTACTTAGCTTTTTTGAAGTCTTCGGTAGCTGAGATCACAGGAGCTGGCCGACAGGCACTTGCGAACTGCTTCTGCTTTGGGCACCTCGCGGCAAGAAAGACTGAGGAACATGGCGTCGGCTGACGCTTTTATACCCCGAGCGCTGTGACGTCGGGAAAAGGGCGACATCAGCCGACGCCGGACCCAGACTTTGGAATCCGGCCGACCAAAGGGCTGCCTGAGGCAGGACAACCCATATGTAAGGACTGCAGATGCATCCTTGAAGGACATCAGGATATGGAAGGGACTGGAAGAATCCTCTTTTGTGAATAACTCCCATATGTTGTGACTTCAACAATGGGGGAGGGGTACTCTTGCTCTGAGAAAGGCTATAAAGTGAAGTACAGGGCCACAAACCTATATGGTTATAAGATGAAATGCAGGCAGCACTGGAACCAATATGAGGAAAGTCTAGGTCAAACAAACAGGTGCTTGAAAAGACTATGCAGAACTCAGATCAAGGCAACCATGTCCAGTAGCCAATAGTGTTCTCATACACACATTCACAGGATCCAAGCCTCCAAAAATATATGTATTAAGGACTTATTGGCAGTGCAGTTATAACTATGGGATTCATTAAAGGGACTGGCTTTAGTATATTTTTGACAAAAAAAGAGACCACCTCCAACTCTGGAGTGTTGCTTAGGAAGAAAGTCTCGTGGGAAGAAATCACCCAAGGCCCAAATTGACAATAAATACTCACAGGCAAATCTAGTCCCTGGTTTTACAGCATCTGTGGGCAAGCCTGTGCTAGTAGAGGAACAACACGTACTACCTGCTCAAAGAATAATGGCTAAATACATTCCCAAATAACCTTTTTATCAGTCACCCAACCTTCTATTAGACAACTCTTATGAAAAACATTCTGCTCAGAGAAATTGAGGTGGCAAAAAAGCAAAAGACAATGGAGTTAAGTGCAAGGTGATACCATGCTAGTCCATTATCTATTGACGGCATTGGGCAACACCTCCATACAATGATAACCCTTCAAACATTACATACATGGAATGGGGATGAACAGTCTTGAGACCTTCAACAAAAGTAAAGTAACAGCTATAAAACAAAGCATCACTCTGCAGCAGTCACT
>NC_056751.1:791988097-792145597 GCF_019279795.1 Protopterus annectens | reverse complement strand
GATGCACCTTTACAATAATAAATTAAATCGGGACCAATAATATTGCATATTGCTAGATTACAAAAAACATCTCGAAAGAAAGTCACTTTTCAGATTTTTTTATATAAACATATAAAATTCTTGGTTTGTATATTATATTATACAAATGAGGGAATCAGTACAAGACAAAGCACAACACAGAGAGCCTAACTACCACTCAGGAAACTTCAACAGTAACAATACCATAAGCAAACAATCCAAAATGCTAGCAATGCACGGCCAGATCCGTGGAGCACATGAATAAATATTTGACAACAGCAGAGGATCCAGTATCTACTAATGTCTTGGGCACCAGAAAAATCAGCAAGGGAGGACAGAAGTGAGTAGCTGCCATCACCTCAGCAGTCTGGCAGGACTCATAAGAGGCCAGGAATGTGATCTTAAATGCCAAACAACATGCAGATATAAGCTGAGATTTAGTGCAGATCCTGTTTCAGAATTACAAACAAACATCAAAACTGTTATGGCAGAATGTTACAGAGCAAAATCCAAGACCTTCTTAGGTGACAACCTCTTAACCTCCCCATCAACTAACAGCCAAGGGCAGGAAAATTAATGGGCCAGTTGGCTGTCAGAGGGGAGGCATACAGTCAACAAGTGCTTTGAGACAGAAAGAGCTAGGAAGAAAATCCAGCACTACATTGCTCATCAAAAACTACAGAACATTATGTAAAGTACGACACTTATATAAAATTAGAAGGTGAATGGAGCAAAGTAATACAATTTACAAATGATTGCCAAGCCTCAATGATTCATAGGTTCATACTAGGCTATCTGCCCTAGGGCATTTATAAGCCTAGCCAGAGTGTGTTTGGCTTTCGCCACCCATTTTAAATTAATTTTGCTATGCCCTTTTTCGAGGTTAGTATACTGTGCCTCTGTCTAACAGTGACACAGAAGTGATACCCGGGGTAAACCTACGATCTCCCATTCACTCATCAAGTTTCCTCTTGAAGAGAGTCAATGAGGGACTCTGCCTAACCTGGACTGGGATTTTATTCCAGAGTGAATGGAGCCTCTGGGTTATGAATCTGTCCCTCCAGCATGTCCTATTTATTTCAGTGCTGAGGTTCAAGTCTCTCGAGTGCGTAGCTCAATGGGATTTGGATTTTCTGAGGTGCAGCATGTCCATTAATTCCGGGTTGGACATGGCTTTATATGTCAGGCACAGATTGCCTCTGAGCAGGTGGTATGCCACTGAGTAGAGCTGGAATTTCTTTAACCGGGCAGCATATGGCGTCTGTTTGAGCCCTTTGATCCTCTTGGTGAGGTACTTTTGGGGTCTTTCCAGTTGCTGCAGGTGTCTGGTAAGGTACATCCCAAAAGGGGCATTGTACTCAATTATGGGCCTGATGAGGGATGAGTAAAGAGGCACGATGACCTCCGCTGATCTAGATGTGAATCCCTTCATGATTAGGTGGGCTATATAAAAAATGTTCTTCTAACCACTTTGGCCACGTGGTTGTCAAATGAGAGATTGCTATCAACTTGGGTCCCCAGGTCCCTAATTACTTTTTCTGTACTTAATGGATTACCACCTATGTGGTAATTTGTGAGCACTTTGTTTTTGCCAAAGGGGATGACTATACACTTTTTGACGTTTAGCTTGAGGCCATGGCTCTGGCACCAGTTGTCTGTTTCTATGAGGCCCTTTTGGAGGATGCTTGTGTCGGCTGAAGAGTCGATTATGGTGCCCAGTTTGCAGTCATCTGCGAACTTGGTCAGCCACAGTCCTTCCATGTTGGCCTGTACCTCCGAGAAATATATACCGAACAAGAGAAGTCCCAGGACTGAGCCTTGTGGGACGCCACTTGTAACTGGTTTGGAGTCTGACATGGCTCCAGCAATTCTAACCATGTGGGTTCTGTCCTTGAGCCAGTTTGCAACCCATCTAGTGACATAGGGGTTTATATTTAAGCTGGTGAGCTTATCTATAATGCCCGAGTGGGATATTGTATCGAAGGCTTTTGCGATGTCCAGGTAGGCTGTGTGGATCACCTTCCCCTCGTCAATGGCCTTTGGTGACTGTTTTAAAGAATCGACCAGGTTTAAGAGGCAGGATCTGCCCTTAACAAAGCCGAATTGGGTAGGATCCAGTGTCTGTAGGTCCCAAATATCTTTATTTATGAGGTCCATGATGATCCTTTCCATAGCTTTGCAGACTAAGCTAGTCAGGCTTATGGGGCGATAAGTTTCCAGGATCCATTGAGGCACCACCTTTGTGGAGAGGGACCACTGTTGCTGTACGCCACTCTTTGGGTACACATCCTGTAGTAAGGCTGAGATTGAACAGTAGTTTTATGTTTGGGTTTAGCTCTTCTTGGAGTTCATGTAGGACCCAGCCCGGGACACCATCTGGTCCCATTGATGCTGTGTTTTTTTGCTTTGGAGAGGGCGACTCTTACCTGAGCATCTGAGATGTCAGGGGGGGCAGCACTCTGCTGGGATAGATATTTGCCCTTTTGGTGGGGAGGGGTGGGAGAAGTTTGCGCTGAACCTGTCAGCTAGGATGTTGGCAATGTCTGTGGGTTCGGTGTATTTTTTGTCATTTTGGACTAATTCTGAGCATATCTGGGAATTCCCACCCAGGTTCCTAACATAACTAAAGAAAGCCCTGTGATTACCCTTAGTGTCCTGTGCAATTTTTCTCTCGAAGCTGGCCTTAGACGATTTTATGAGTGCCCGTAGTTTTTTGCTAATACTGATCAGAGATGCCTTCCCTTTTTGGGATTTTGCTCTATCACGCAGTAGCTTCCTCCTTCTATTGTATAGTTTATTTATGGCTGGGGTCCACCAGACAGGATGTCTGCCTTTGGAGGATTGGGTCTTGGTTTTATTTGGGATTGCAAGATCCATGCATTCCTGAAGGTGTTCATAGAATGTGTTTATAAAGGATTCTGCAGTCTGGGCCGTATTTTCCACAGGCCCGGGGGCTTTGAAGGATTCCACCTCGGTGTTGAGTGTGAAATTTGCTTTCGAGAAGTTTTTCACTGTGGTTTTCTGGGCAGGGGGTGGGGTCGGGATGTGAATATCCAGTGAGAATAGTTTATGGTCTGATCTTACCAGTGAGGGATACACTTCTGGTCTGGAGCATAGAGTCCCCATGTTGGTGATGATCAGATCCAGTATGTTTTCTCCTCTTGTGGGAGTGGTAACAAGTTGTTCCATAGCATTTGAGTTTATAAATTCTAGGAACCTTTGGGCTAGGGTGTTGGAGCTAGAGTAATGCTCCCAGTCTATGTTTGGGTAGTTGAAGTCGCCCAATATAATGGTGTTTGGAGAGACCTTCATATTTTCCAGTGTTCTCAGGAAGGCCGAGTGGGGTTCCTGGGTTTGGGAGGGTGGTCTGTAGCAGGCTATAAACTGGAAGGCAGTTTTACCCACTGTTAGTTGCACATGGATAGTCTCTGATGCTTCGTGCTGTGCCACCAACCTGGAGGTGTGGGTATCTTTGATAAATACTGATACTCCCCCTCCTTTTGTGGTTCGGTCCAAGTTTTGGGGCCGTAAAGCATGGTATGAGGTATAACCTGGTAGTGCTGGGGTGCTCTCGGGAGCCTTGAACCAGGTTTCTGTTACTGCACAGATATCGATGTTCTCCATGCTAAGGAGAGTTTCGAGTGCATGCATCTTGAGGTTTAGACTTCTGGCATTGAGTAGCATTACTCTTAGTTTCTTATCCCTTGTGATACCTATGGAGGTGGGTTTGTCTTTTGAGACTTGCCTAAAAAAGGCACTATGGGGGTAGCAAGAGCCTCTGCCAATATCCGAAAGCCCAGGGGTGACAAGTGCAAGCCGTCCCTAGCGAAGCATCGTGGCTTGTCGAGCATGTCATCCCAGGCTGACAGGCATTGGATCCCCTTTGAATGACACCAATACTTAAGCCAATTGTTGAAATTGATCATCTTGTCTTCATATTGTGGCATCATTCTTGGTGAGGGTAAGATGCTACTCAAGGTCAGGGTCATACCGGCCTGGGCTACATGCTCAGAGAGCTCCTCTATGTCTCTCTTCATGTAGTCCAGGGAGGTACGTCTCAGGTCATTCACACCAGCATGGACAATGACTGAGTCATATTGTACTTGCCTTGGAGTGACCTGAGTGCTTGTGTTATGTGGAGGATCCTAGCGCCGGACAGGCAGCTCACCGTGACCTTCTCCTTGTTCAGCCTGGTGAGCAGGACATCAGTGTGCCTGATGATAGAGTCACCTATTACAAGTGTATCAGGTGTGTTGTTTAGCCTTAAGGACTGTGACTGTTCGGCACACTGGCTTTGTGAGCTATGTGTTACACGTGTTTTGTTTTGGGGTAGCGGTTGATTGGGTGTCTGCTTTGGAGGTCTCTGCTGCTTAGGCAGATTTTTATTTAGAGCCTCTGAGTATGTTTTTGTGTGTTTATGTGTTTGGTTTGCTGTCGTGGTAGGTCTATGTGAGACTGGAATTGTAGTGCGTGTGGTTTCCTTCTCCTCCTGACTGGTTATGCCAGTACTGAGTTGAGAGAGCTTAGCCTCCAGTTTGGCTATATGGTTGCATCTCTCACATGTGTTGGAATTTGTTGGGAGGAGGAGAGGGTTGTCTGTGTACATGAGGCAGTTGTAACATTGCCTCAAGATTCCCAGATTCACCAGATGGACCGGAGAGGAGATTGACAACTGACCTTTGGACATGCTAGAATAGTATTAGGAATTCCTTTATAATTGAAAAAAGGGCCAATGGGGAACAAGGTACTCAAGGGGAGTTTGTGAGGGTGTAGTGACTTAGTGAGCAAGTGCCAGGTAACTTAAATGCAATGTGCTACAGGTAACTTAAATGCAAAAATGACAAACAGTAACTTTCTTTCAAGTGAAACAAAGAAATAAGTACAGTAAGCAATGCAGATATCACTAGGGATCCACAGAAGCGCTGAAAGGCCGCGTTTTAGGTGAAATTAGCGTTTCAGAGAAATAACAAGCATACAAACAAAGCTAGATTCAGCAGGCCTGGATCTAGCCTATGCTACAGCAAACAAGGTGTACCAATTTCAGTAAGAAACAGTTCAAATATGCAGGCACTATAAGCCTTTAACCAGAAACTCCCAGCTCAGAAGGGCAGAGTCCAGCCTCTCCTCCCACAAGAGTGCAGACCACGAACCTTGTTAATGTAAAATAACTGGCCTGAAGCCCAAGTGCTTAAAGCAGAACTAATGCACTTTTAGAATAACACACACTGAGCCCTCAATCAGCAGTTCCCAACTTAGAAGGATGTAAGCTACCTGTCCTGCCACCACAGTGCAGGCCACAAACCTCCTTAATGTAAAACAACTGGTCTGAAGCCCAGGTGCTTAAACTAAAAGGCTTAGAATGAGTTACACCAAGCAGTAAGGAATACAATTGAGTACTTTTAAGATGACACAAAAGCAAAATAAAGTAGGAAGAAACACAAATACAGTAAAAGCAGATAAAAAAAAATTAAGTGGAAAGAGAGAAAGGAGTAGCAGAAACTAAGCTGATTGGCCTTCTCAAATGTTCTCCCTGTACTGGGTAGAATGAGGTAATGACACTAGACTGGGAGGAGGGTCCCAGATCAAATTTACACTAGGGGCGGGCAACCGCAAAGCCACCAACTATAAAAACACTACACCAACAGGGAGGGAGAGTGGGAAACAAACTGCAGAAATGTTTCTCACAGCTGAAAAGCAGCAGTGAGCCTTTAAATGAAAGTTTTAAACAGCTAAAGGAGCCTCTAGAAAAAAAAGAGTTTAACTGCAACAAGTTATTACAAACAACCCAAGAGATGCTTAATAAAAGTGGACAATTTCCAGTTAATACCTCTTTTTAACTTTCTTTTTGTGCGGTAATTCAGCAGTGGCTCAATGTAAGAGTCGTTCAGCATTTCAGATTTCCAATCACTGCATAAAGGAGTAATTCAGCTTTTTCAATTACTGGAAGTTACTGCTACTGAGGGGAAAAAAATTGCAAAGCTTAGCATTTACCTAGTTTCCTTGACTCTGATAGAAAGAATGGATGCTGTGTGACAAACCTCATGTACCTCACACGTAGTCTCAGACCTGAAAGTTTTTATAGTCTGACACAACACCAGGTCTGTAAATTTCCCTGCCTAACATTCTGTAAACACATTACACAGAAACAGAATGAGGATAAAGTACAGTTGTGTACACTTACCATAAATTTAGATGTTCGAGTATATTCAATGTTACAGTCCTAACCAATGGATTATCCGGCTCCTGGTAGCCCTCGATCGGCCAGAATACCAAAGGTAAGTAAATATGACATCGGCTGTCGTCGGGTGTAAAGGAGGTCAGGACGTCCGATACAAAAGGAGGCAGCCGACGTCACTTCCTCAGTCTTTCTTGCCATAATAGTCAGAATCTCCCAGAAAACAAGGCTTAAGCCAAAAGCAACTTTGGCAAATAATACCAAATTTAGCCTGTACCTCAGGAAAAGAGAATAGGAGAGGACCAAAAAGGGGGAAGGAGGGAAAGAAACCAGGACTGCAACAGGGAATACACTCGAACATCTACATTTATGTAAGTGTACACAACTGTACTATGTTCATCGTGTTTCACTGTTGCAGTCCTAACCAATGGGTTGATTACCAAAACCCAGAGAAAAGGGAGGAGGAACCAACAGAATCAAGGATTGGAGATAATGCCCTGCAGACCAGCAGTGGCAAACCCTGCCCTGGCTCTAGAAAACAAAGGCAAATTATAATGCTTTGTGAAAGTGTGAACAGAAGGCCATGTATGTGGCAGCCTCCAAAATGTTTTTAGTAGGGACACCCCTTAAAAAAGCTGCAGAAGTGGAAGCTGCTCTAGTTGAGTGGGTCCTAACCCCTTGAGGAGGAACCTTAACCTTGCCATGAAAAAAATAACAAAAAGTAATACAATGTGCAATCCATTTAGAAATGGTTTGCTTAAAAATAGCCTTGCCCTGGACTCCAGGGGCAAAACTGACCAATAACTGTGCTGATTTCCGAAGGTCTTTAGCCCTGTCCAGGTAAAACCTAAGCTGTCTGTGCACATTGACAATGTATGATTCTTTCACCTCTATTCCGAGGATTAGGAAAGAAGGTAGGAAAGTGTATGGACTGATTAAGAGTCAGGCTAGAAACCACCTTAGGCATAAAGGAGGGGTTGGTTCTCGGACAGACCCTATCTGCATGGAAAATAAGAAAAGGCTCCACAGCCATCAAAGCTTGCAGCTCCGAAACCCTCTTTGCTGAAATTATAGCCAAGAGGAAGGCAGTCTTCCAGGAGAGAAACTTTAAATCTGTAGTGGCAGCTGGATCAAAAGGAGGAAGAGTGAGTTTCTCCAGAATACAATTAAGATCCCAGGCTGGAGTAGGTGCCCTTCTGAAAGGTTTTAAGTTGCAAGCACCTCTGAGAAACATTTTCATCAGGGGATGAGAGAAAATGGGTTGCTCAAAAGAACAATGAGCAGAAATGGCTGAAGCATGGAATCTTGACAAAGGAAAAAGAAAGACCACCCTGAAACAAATCAGCCAGGTATTCCAGGATCAAAGGAAGGGTAGGCTGAGAAGAAGATTCCCCTCTAGCCTGCATCCAATGAGAGAATCTTTCCCATTTTCCAGTGTAGGACTTCCTAGTGCTAGGCCTCCTTACCTCCCTCAGCACGTCAGCCACCTGCTGGGAAAGGGAAGAAGAAAAGGATGGAGTCATACAATGAGCCATGCTGCCAAATGGAGAGACTGAAGATGAGGAAGTAGAATGTTTCCTCCTTCCTGAACCAAAAGATCTGGCTTCAGAGGAAGATGCCACGGAGGAAATTGGGAGAGACTGCAAAGCAGTTGATACCAGTGCTGTCTGGGCCAGTCCGGAGCTATGAGACTAGCCCTTGGTCATTTGTCCCTGATCTTCAAGAATACTCTGGGAAGAAGAGGGAAGGCATAAACTGACAGCAGCGTCCAAGGGAAGGACTGAGCATCCACTCTCCAAGCTCTGCTGTGATGCTGTCTGGTGCAAAAATGAGGTAGAAGATGGTGGTCTGGGGAGTAGAAAAGATCCATCTGAGGTGTGCCCCAACACTGAATGAAGCTGCAAAAGACTGCTCTGTTCAACTGCCACTCGTGAAGATCCAGGGTCTGTCTGCTCAACTGGTCTGCCAAAACATTGAGCCTTCCTGGAAGGAACTGAGCTAGGAGATGCAGGCCCAGGGATGCTGCTATGGACCAAAGATTCATGCTGTGCCTGCACAGGGGATAAGAATGAGTCCCTCCCTGCTTGCTGATTTACCACATGACTGTGGTGGTGTCTGTTCTAATGAGCAGGGTTCCTGGAGAAAGAAGATGCTTGAAAGCTTAAGGCCTGCTGAACTGCTATCAATGCCTTTAGATTTATGTGCAGGTACTTCTGCTGGGCGTTCCAACGTCCCTGTATGCATCTGCCATCCAGGTGAGCTCACCAGGCGTAGTCTGATGTGTCTGTGGTAAGAACTTGAGTGGCAGGGGATACGCAAAAAGGCATGCCTTTGTTTTGCAGACAGACTGTCGCCCATCATAGAAAATCTGTCTGCAGACATGGAAGCAAAGGAATGATCATATCCAAGTCCTGGGTTGTTGACACCAAATGTTCTTGAGGTACCACTGCAATTTCCTCATATGCAATCTTGCATATGGAATCATGAGAATGCAAGATTATCCCAGAGCTTGCAGATATTTCCATGCAGGGAGCTGGGACAGGCTTGCCAAGTCCTTGAAGTAAACTGAAAGAGTTGCCTGCTTCTCCTGGGTGAGATATATCATCTGGGTGGCTGTGTTCAGACTCACTCCCAGGAATGTTATCTCCTTGGATGGCACCATATTTGATTTTTCCTCGGTGAGAGTGTAACCCAGGGAAGAGAGAAGAGTCTTTACAAATTCTAGATCCTTTAACAGCTGATCCTGAGAAATTGCTTGAATAAGACAGTCATCCAAGTATGGATAAATCTGAAATTATTTCTGCCTGCAAAAAGCAATGACTGGAGCCAGGCACTTTGTGAAAACTCTGGGAGCAGTAGATAAGGCAAAGGGCAGAGCAGAGAATTGATAATGTTGCTTTCCCACCCTGAAACGAAGGTATTGCCTGCAACTTTCCCTGACAGGGATGTGCAGATAAGCTTCTTTGAGATCCAAAGTTACCAGCCAGGAATCCTTTTTCTAATATTAGCAGCAACTGATGCAGAGTGAGCATTTTGAACTTTGGAATTACCAAGAAAGAGTTCAGAATGGATAGATCTAGGATAGGATGCCAGGTGCCTTCTTTTTTTGGAACTATGAAAAGTCTGGAATAGAAATCCTGGCCTACCTGCTAAGCAGGAACTGATTCTATTGCTCCCAGATGTAACAGTGACAAAATTTGTTTTTCTACTTCTGCCCTTTGGTTTGGAGGAGTGTCCGGAAATCCTTTGGGTACTGGAAAGGTGTGGAAATGAAACTTTTATCCTAGGGATACAGTTCTAAGTACCCATTTGTCATCTGTGATGGCGGCCCAGACATTTGCAAAAAAGGCCAACCTTCCCCCTAAAGAACTCTCCAGGCAGGTAAGAACAGGCAGAAGTTGGATAGAGTCATTGAGAATGTTTGGACTGAGATGCAGGCTTAAAACTTCCCGCCTTGGAAGTGGAAGCCTGCCAATGCTTAGACCTTTGAGGGGTAGCCACCTGCCCCCTAGAAGATTTGTAACCTAGTCCTAGAACAGTTCTGTCTGCTGGTATCAGGAAACATCCAACCCTTAGAAGAGTAATTCCTGCTAAAGCGAGGATGTTGAACTTGCAGAAAGTCTAACAGTTTGCATAGACTTGGCCTTATCCTCCATCTTCTTGAGCACTTCCTTATGCAAAGGTACATCTAAACGTTTAGCCTTGACATGTTCTAGAAGGGGCTGTTCCCTGAGCCAAGCGTGCCTTCTAATAACAGATCCAGTAGCTGTAGCTCTACAGGAGGCTTCTAGAATGTCAAAACCACAATGTAATGAATGTTTATTGACAAGACTGGCAGAATTCAGCAAATCATGCTTATCCTTACTTTCTGCCAAAAGAGGCACGCTTGCTATCCTAGACTTAACAGCCTCCAAGGTGTGCTGCTGGTACTTCAGCCAATTAGTAGACCTAATAGCAAGAGTGGCTGAGGTATAAACTTTTTTTACCCCACCTATCTAGGTTCCTAGATTCCCTATCAGAAGGAACAGGATTTTTGGTAACAGTGGCCTTAACTCCTTTAGGGCCTTCATAAATAGCCTCTGGATCAGCCAACAGATTCCTGAAAAGAAACAAATGAGAATTAGGGACTCTATAGTACCTATCAGGTTTCCTGGGAGCAGGAGGAACTGAATTTGGAGTCAAGGAATTTTCCAGAAAAACATTACCAACCACTTCCAACACTGGGGGAATAGCCAGAGGCTTATAGGTTCATAGATTAGTACTAAGCTAACTGCCCTTGCGAGCCATTTTAAGCTTATCCAATTATCCCTTGTGAGACTCAAACCCTACACCTTGTGTTTGTAAGGCAAACACCTTAACCATTAGGCCACCCTCCTGCTGTGGCAAATCCAAAAACTCCCTAATCCTTTTCTTAGATTGGGGATAATCCTGACTTTCCCATTTAAAATGCTCCCTGAGAGTATTCAAAGTATCACCTTAAGAGAAATCCTCTGGAGGAGAAGCAGAAGGGATGGACTCCTCTGCATCTGAATCCTCAAAAGGAGAAAAAACCTGAGAAACTTCCTCTTCATCAGCAGAAATGCTAGAAGAATCAGAACCAAAAAAAGACAAAGCCTCAGGAGAAACATCCCTACCTCTTTTAGGAGGAGAAGGCTGTGAACCCCTAACAAGAGTCAAAAGGTCATTAGCCATTTTAACCATTTGGAATTGAGGGGAACGAAAAGAAACTGGAGCCTGCTTTTTCACAGGCTTACGACTGGAAGATTTACCTGCAATTCTGAAGGATTCTGGAGGCCTGGCAACCACCGAAGTCGCAGCAGCGGTCGTCAGTATGAGCTTGTTGTCTGAACGAAGAACAGAGGCCTCTGACACCGGAGTTAGCTTAGCGGCTCCGGATCCAGCTGAAGAGGCGACAGGCGAAAGGTCAGAAGGCAAAATGGAAGCCGAAGGCCAGGGGGACTCTGAAATGGTCTCAGCCGAGGACTGCAGTTGAAAATCCGCGGGCTGCAGGGGCTGTAAAGGTGCCTCACTGGCTACCGCATGACTGACAACCAACTTATCATCCGAGGACTTGACCCTCTGAAGCCTGTCGTGGTCCTTATCCTTATGCTTCTTGGGGATATCCGAAGACTGAAGACTAGCAGACGCCATACCGACAAACTTAGGCCAAACTTCAAAATGTCTAGCTAAAAGCTTAGCCCAACAACGAATAGTACGTGGATTAAAGGAAGCACAGAGATCACAATTAGGAACGTTGTGGTCAAGGCCTAAACAAATAATACAATAGGAATGAAAATCTCTATGGGGAATCTGCTTTCCACAGGTAAGACAATTATTAACCTTTTCTGCCATTTGTTAAGGGAAGAAAAGAGGATCCCCAATGGGGTACTTGGCTGTAGTTGACTTCAACTTGTAGTTGGAAACCAAAAAAGGTAAACTGCCGACTGGCACTCGTGCAAGAAATGCTTATGCTTCGGGCTCCGCAGCAAGGAAGACTGAGGAAGTGACGTCGGCTACCTCCTTTTGTATCAGACGTCCTGATGTCCTTTACAACCGACGACAGCACTTACCTTTGTTTTTCTGGCCGATCGAGGGCTACCGGGAACTGGATAACTCATTGGTTAAGACTGCAACAGTGAAACACGATGAACATCTAAACAACCATGAAAGAACTTTTTCAGAAAGAGCACTGCCTTTTGGCTACCTTTGCGACAATATAACAAGAACACCACAAACATCTTTCTACCATTCCCAGTAAATTAATTTCACTTGGATAGAGAGAGAAGTGGCTTTAGCCATGACTCTGTTAAGCCAATCAGTTAGATTATGCCAGACTACATGGTAGATTTGTGAATACGATCAAAATAAAGGATAATGGCTAGATCTTGACATTAAAAGCCAAGAGATATCTTAGCCCTTTATCTTTACTTCAGGCACCTATTTGCCATTAACCACCTCCATCACTACTTCAGGAATCCATCCTTCATTCTGCAGATGTCTTTTATGAGAAGTTATAGAAGTTTGTCATCTGAGTAGTTCAGACTGGATATTAAAACATTTTCAACACAGGCCTGCAAGCTTTGCAGTTTTCCAGAAGTGACCAGACTAATATGCCACATACTAACACTGGAGCAATCAGTTCTAACCTGGACGACTTCTCTATATTAACATGAACTTCATTCCTCCTCCCCATATACTTGGTGAGGCTGGCTGGATCTCTGAGCACCATCTTGGCTAATAAAAGGGTGGCTCTTTCCTTACCCAGTCCATCCCTCCTGGTCACTAAAAGCCACCAACATTCCTTACATCCTCAGTAAGGCTAACTATGCTTAAATGATCTAAAATCTTCCCGTAACCAACCATCAACAATCTGGCTGTCCTAACACAGGCAAGTCCTGGCCAGTCCTAAGTATTACACAATGAAGTCTGAGAGGAGAAACTAAAAACAGTGAAAGAGACATTCAGAAGTGTTGGTGTGATAGCAATCAAGTTATGCCTAAAGTATATCTGGCAATCAACATGCTGTCATACTAAGGGACACAATGTTAGCGTTAACTCCCATTACTAAGGTGGGCAGGGAAGCTCTACCTACCCACTTTAGTGATGGGTGCTAACCCTAACGCTGCCTTTTATCCCAACACTAATCCTACCCCTTACTTGACTAGGTTTCCTGAATGATTTAGTTGCAAGTAGTATCCAAGTTACCACAGGACAGCCACAATATGAATGATTCTCTCACCTCATTTTTTTGTTCAAGAAAGAATAAAGGAAAACTAATAGACTATCTCAAAATAAACTCTGAAACCATTTTAAGCATAAAAGATTTGGTCTCAAAGAAAATGCATCCTTGTGAAAAAATTAGGTAGTGTTGGTTCACCATAAAAGCTTCCGAGTCAGATTTCAATCCTGCAAAAGTCACAGCAATGACAAAAACCCTCTTGCATATGAAGAGCCTTAAACTGGCCTTGTAAGCTGGTTCAGATTGAAGAGCTTGCTTTTTAAGCACAGAAAAACTCCTTGGGATCTGAATTTTAAGTTGAGAGATATGCAAAATCCCTTTCAAAACGCACTCAACTTGATGCCAGGTAGAAGGGGAATGCAAGGGCAGACTAGCAGAAATGGTCGACAAATGAACCTTGATTGAGGAGTAAAACAACAAGAACCCAAGACAACAGGGCCTTAAAAGGGTCCTGATTCTTGGAGTGGCACAAAGTAGAAAATCTTTCCAACTTGCACACCATTTCCTAGTAGCATTTTTTAGCTTCCTTCAGTACCTGCTGTGACTACGTGAGGTACTGCTAGCTATGCCGGGAGAAGGCGGGCAGTGATGTGTAACATATGGAGTTTTGTAAAGAATTATATGTCATTTGTATATCAAACTGACTGGTACAGATTCTTGTGTTGAAAGAATGCATTTGTATAGCTGCTTGTGTTAAAATGTACCAACAGTGTGTCCCTACTGGACAGCAATGTATTTACATCTGTATGTCAGACTATATTATAACTGTTGAAATTAATACTATAACAGTGGATACTTGGAGAAGTGGTTAAGCTCAGCTCCAGCTCACTTTGAAAAAATAGTTTGAAATTAAATTACTTAATTTAGGCCACAAAGATTGTATATTACAGTTCTGACTGCAGCCAGAGACAAAATGTTTGGGAATACTAGGACTAGGGAACCAGCTATATTGTCTCTAGCAAGGAACTAATTGCTACCCTGGAAGAGTGGAAGTGTTGAAATGGTTTATGATTTCAAGAAACTGGAAGAGATCTTAGCAAATACCTATGTGAGTGTATTAGTGATACACACATGCTAAATCCTGGCAGCTTCTAGTAATGGGGGGGGGGATAGTATCCCCCCTAAGTCAGATGACCAGATGTATGAGAGATCATTCTATAATCAAGACAAAAATGAGGTTTTAATACTACATGAGCCAGAAGTCTCAGAGCAGCCTGTTTTTAGAACCTGACAAAGAAGGATCCCTGCCCTGCTTCATCTTGGCTTGCTCTAAGTAAGTGACTAGGGAACAGTAATTCTTTAGATCAGTCAGGAAAATATAGTGAGATTAGTTAAATATGTTTTTGTATCTGTGTGCTCTATTCGCCTCTGTTATTTTAAAATTTGCTGTGACTGAAACTCTGGTCTTTATTGTAAATTGATATTCTGTATTTTCATGTTTTTATTATTTAGTATTAAATATATTTAAACTTTTCATTGTGGTTGGTCCTTTAGAAAACATTTTAAACTTAAAGAGTATTTGCATCTATTCTGTGACTTTGTGGCCACTTCTGAAAGCCTTACTGCATTGGTCAATCACTATCATTTCCATTAACATTAATTTCACTCAGTATAATTGGGTACCCTTGTAAGAGCCTTAGAGTAGCTGGCTTTGGAGTGTCTGGTGGCAGTGTAACTATCTTATAGTCTGGGCAGAAGGGGGCATAGCTAGTAAATCTGTGCTAGCCTTTCCCAGGTGTGTGTGTGTGTGTGTGTGTGTGTGTGTGGTGAGTGAGTAGAGGCACACAGCACTGGTTTCACAGGAAAGGGGTAGAGGACTTGGCTTGAATATTCGGATGAGGACTCAACTCTACAGCTGTGCCAGTGGGGAGTCTTATTGGGGACCTGGAAAAAGAGAGAGAGAGAAACTCAGACCCTGGACTGGGTGTGTTCCTTGTGTGCTCTTAAGGGAAACTGTGCATGATGCAGAGAGCTCCATCTGGAAATACTGTATCTATTTTTGTTTCAAGTGAACATCCCTCTCCAGTGTCAGTGGTGAAGATTTAGGCTCCTTCAATACTGGCCCCAGACAGGGAATGTCACACCTGCTGTATGCCCTCAAGAAAAAAATGTCTAGAAGGTATCAAAATTCTATTAGCCCTCAAACAGCTCAACAGACTTCAAGCTGGTGTGCATCAAACAACCCTCGTCTTCCAAGTAAATCCAGTGTGAGGGGAAGCCTGTGGTAAAGAATAGTTGTGTAAGAACTTACCATAACCTTAGATGTCATTCTCTTCCATGTTGCAGTATTCATATCTGTAGGGAGGTTGCTGCCCGCAGCACCAGACATCTGACCAGTATACCAAAGTCTTAGGAGCAGGGGTACATGCGATGTTTGATTGTCACAGCCATAAACCGAAGCTGGCTATAAAAGTGACATCTGCATGTACCCACTTCAGAATGGATTGCCGCATTCAGTAGTACCCCGGGTAAGCAAGGAAGTGAAAAGGAGGAAGCTTTTCAGACTCGCAGGTGAGACCAGGCTAGAAGGTGCCTCGAGAGAGAGATTAAGCCTGGGAGGAAGGATAGGGTGCCTTGTCTACGAGACCATACAGGACAGATCTAGCAAATCCAGTTCTGGCTCGAGAAACCAAATCTAGTTTAGGGACTGATGACCAGGTAGCCGCTTCTAGGATGGAAGTGTAGTCTATCCCCCTGCAGAAGGCCACTGAAGAGGCAGCTGCCCTGGTGGGATGAGCTCTCACATTTTCAGTTAGAACTTTCCCATGAGGGAGTAACATGCAGAGATGGCCTTTGAAATTCATGAAGATTATAGTGTGCTTTGAGACAGTCTTCCCCAAGGCCCTTGGGTGAAAGCAGACAAACAGGTGATCTGACATTCTAATGGGTTTGGTTTTGTCCAGGTAATACCCAAGTTGTCTGTGGACATCTAAGGAATGTAGAGTTATTTCAGAGGAATTTTGAGGTTGAGGAAAGAAGACATGAAGGTTAATGGTCTGATTCAAGGATAGCTTATTAACCACCTTAGGCATGAAGGAAGGGTTAAGTCCTGAGGGAGACCCTGTCTTTATGGAAGATGAGGTAAGGAGGGTGGCCATCAGGGCTTGAACTTCTTACTCGTATTGTTTTTTATTTTCAAATAATAATACAATATAGAAACTTTCCTAATATTTTGTATAACATTTTAAATAACTATATACACTATTTACAGTTAAGCCTGACATCAACAGTAATAACTAATATTTTCAATTATTATACAGATGTAACTATATAAAGTTATCAGAGAGAGTCTGTTGTTATTTTGTAAAGTGCCCATTAAGGATAAAACTTTTTTACTATGGATTGTTTACCACTGGCCTAGGATAAATTCTTAGTTCTTTGATTTCCATCAAAATTGTACTCTTCAGCAGGTCTAAAAAGTCTTATATAGTTGGTGATGTGTTCGATTTCCATCTCCTAGTTATGCATTTCCTGGAAATTGCAAGTATTGTCCATAATAAATATATATCTATTTTATTCAAATTAGGACCTTCATTAACATTTAACAATATCAAGGCTTTAGATATATTAAAGGATTCACTGAATAAGGCTTGTAAAACATTAATTCCATTCCAATATGACTTAATTTTAATATAATATGATTCCAGTCAGCACCCGATTCCTGTAAACATCAACATATTCCTTTCCTAGGACTGATTTTACTAATTTTATCTGGGGTTAGAAATGCTCTATGTAAATATTTCCAATTAAAGATTTTCCAATAATGTGAACCAGATGTAAATTTCACTGATACTAAAATATTTGATTCGATTTCTTCAGTTAATTGCAATGAATGCCATTTAGATATGTACTGACAATAGGATGTTTCAGGTATTGTTTTGTAAGTTATTAATTCCTTACATAGATTTGAAATACTATTTCTCATGTTATGATCTTTGTATATAGTACCACATAAGCAATTTATAAATTTTGGTGTATTATTAAAGAAAGAATTATTAATTATTCTACATAAATCTTGGAAATATATTAATATACTTAGTAAAGCCAGCCAGTCCTGACATGGAATTTCATAAGTAGCCATTATCAATTGCTTGTCTAGAACTTTAACTTCTTTAATGCATTGCTGCCAACAAAAAAAAAATTCTGTTCCCACAAAATAATTATTTCTCTGTATATTTTGTGAGAATAATTTTTTGTTATGGTAAATGGAATTAAAAGATCAAACCAAAGTTTTAAATCCATTTTATAATTAATGAATTTTCTGAATGAGTTAAAGTAGTGATTAATCAAGTATGATTTGGTTGGTTTTGTTGTATTGTATTGCACATTGGTGTTTAGTAGGTACCAGGGTATGCTGACTTTATTCATTATTGAAAAATTTTCTTTTAAAGTAGAATCATTTGTTAATATAACTGTGTGCAAATCTTTCCAACTGGCAAAATAGTTAGGATTTATCCATTCCATAACAGTTGTGAGTATTGATGCCTTTGTATATGATTCAATATCCAGAACATTTAGTCCTCCTTTTTCCCATGGTCTAATATGATGTATTAATGCTACTCTAGTTCTTTTAGGAAACCAGAAAAACTTTAATAAACTAGCGTTTATCTCTTTACGTGTATGCCTCTCAGGGAATAACTGAATGGCTAATGTGCTACGTACAAAATTTTGGGCAGTAATACCATACATTTTGGGCAGTAATACCATTTTTATTAACTGTAGTCTATCTTCAAAAGTCAATAATAATTTATTCCATTTTTTCGATTGTGGTTTTGATTATATTAATGATGTTACTTAACCCATTTAGATCTTTACATAAGACAATTTCTAAAAAAATTAAAAGGGGATACTTGTTTCCCTGTGATATGGTTCTCATTAAGTTGTATTTCGTTCTTCTCGTTTAAGAATACAAATTTAGATTTGGATCTATTGAAGTGAAGACCTGAAGTCATATAATATTTCTCGGTTAGTATATATAGTTCCTCTAAAGTTTCTTTCGAATTAGGTAATGTTAATAGCATATCATCTGCAACTAGCATTATTTTGGAGTTATACTGGTTATATACATCTACTCCTCTTATTTTTTTATTATGGACTGAGATTGCAAGAATTTCAATAGCTAAAGCAAATAGAATAGGTGACAGAGGACATCCTTATTTAGTACCTTTTGTTATAGAAACTGATTCCGAAGTGAAAGGTCCTAATTTGATATAAGCTGCTAGATGAACAAATGGGAGGGATTCAAATATTAATAAAATTTTAAATAAATACTCCCAATTTAAAGAATCAAAGGCTTTCTCAATGTCTAATCCTATTAGTGCTTCTTGATTTTCCCTATTTAAATAATCAATGAGAGTGGGTATTCTTTGGATATTGTCATGGATATGTCTATTGTGAATAAACCCAGTTTGATCTTTATCGATTATTTTAGATAATGGTATTTTCATTCTATTTGATAGAATTGACATGAATATCTTATTATTTAATGATATAGGTCTATATGAAGCACAAATATCTGAAGATTTATTTTCTTTTAGAACTGGGGTAATTAATGAGTACTTCCAGGATGGGGGTATTATTGCTTGTGATTGCATTTCTAATAATGTTTTATGAAAGAGGGAAATTATATTTGAGGGAAAGAGTTTATATATCTCTGATTATACCAGCTATTCCTGGAGGTTTGTTGCTTTTACTTTCCTTTATCTCATCAGTAATTTCTTTATAAGAAATGGGTCTTTGTCAATCCACTTTTAGTTCTTCATGAATTTTTTTATGCATGTAGAAATTGTGTTTAATTGATCATTATGTATTACTCCATTTTAAAATGTTCCATATAATGATGTCTGAATGCATCAAGAATATCTTCCATATATGAAACTTTTTCCCCATCTTTTCATGATAAATTTTGTTAATATTATTAGCTTTAGAATGTATTTTAACTCTTGTAGATAAATTCTGGAAGTGTCTAGGGGAAGTAGCTAAAGAGTTTATTTTTAGTTTTTCTAGGGCTAAATTTGTTTTGTGTGTAAAAAAATAATTACATTTCTTATTTAATTCCTCTACCTTCCTTTTAATTTCTGGAGAATTTTGATTTTTTTCCAGATTTTGTCGTTAAAAGTTTAGATTGTAAGTCAAATAATTCAGAATCCCATTCTCTAGCTTTGTTTTTATACCAGCTAATGTATTTTCCAAATATACAGGCTTTTAAAGAATGCCATATCATGACTATTATGACTTCTTTTGTATAATTAATGTCTAAGAAAAACTGAAGTTCTGATAACAACCAAGTTTTAAATTCTTTGATTTTTGTTAGATATGATGGAAGGGCTTGAACTTCTGATACCCTCCTGATGGATGTGAGGTACATAGCTTTAGTGATGCTCAGTGAGCTGGCTCAAATGGAGGTAAGGTGAGTTTTTCAAGGACAAACAGTCCCATGTAGGAGGAATTGGCTTACGAGGGGGTCTGATGTGAAGGACCCCTTTCAAAGAGAGCTTAACCTCTAACCCGGATGCCAAAGGAGGTAACAAAAGAAGACAAGCGGAAAAGTCAGACAAGTGGACCTTAACAGAAGAGCACGTCAGTCCTGAATGTAGAAGCTCACACAAGAAAGAAAAGACCATCGGTACAGGAATGAGTAAAGGGTCCTGTTTTTTTCTTTTGACACCACTTGGAGAACCTTTTCCATTTTGCCACATATCTCCTAACAACATGACCAAATCACCGTAGCAGAAAAGATCAAGGAGAACAGATTATGGTGGTTTGGGCACGTGTAGAAAAGCAGAAGACAATCTGGTGAGGAAGATTTGGGACACACAGTAAGAGGAAGCAAGGACATCCAGCAAAGAGGTGGATGGATTGTGTGAAAGAAGATCTGTGACAGTCAGGCATGAGTGTTGAAGAAGGCAGGAGTGTGGCACTGAAGAGAGTTGGCAACAGTTAACATGATACCCCAACCCCATGTAGAAAAAAATTGGAAAAAGGGGGCTGATGATGATGATCTCCTGGTACTAAGTTTCCTGGCCTCTTACAGGACATTGAGTACATCTTCTGAGTATAGGTATCTGAAGAGAATTAGAACCCTATCACCCATAAAGTGAGTCCGAGATTGATCATCTGAGGGTTATTAGGGATCCCCTGTCTTGTGTGAGTAAGTCAAAACAGTGGGATAACCTGTGGTGATTGCCCTTGGCTAAAAGGTGAAGAAGTGGAACCAATGCTGTCTTGGCCAAAAGGGAGCAACCAGCAGGATTTTTGGTTTGTCCCTCAGGCTCTTCAGAAGGACCTTCTGAATCAGTGTGAAAGGGGAAAGGCAAAAATACATCCCCATCCAAGAGCAAGTGAAGACGTCCACTTTCCAAGCCTGAGGATGTGGATCCCTTGTACAAAACAGAGGCATCTACCTGTTCTGGGAAGAAGCAAACAGATCTGCCTGAGGAATACCCCACTTGTGTACAAGATCCAGGAACCCCTCTCTGTGAAGCATCCATTCGTGAGAGGATGCAGAGGTTCTGCTGAGGGAAAACCCAAAAGGCAATGCAGAAAATTTAAAATGCAAGGAACCTACTGAAAAATGTAGGAATTTCCTGTAGCAAGGCTGAATGGGAATGCGCAGGTAGGTGTCGTCCAAATCCAGGGATACCATGAAAGCCTGGTGGGGAATAAGGGGCAAGAGCAGATGCAAGGTGAACATTCTGAAGGTGTGAACCTTGAGAAAAAGGTACAGTATGGACAAGTCCAGAATTGGTCTCCAGGGACCATTTTTTCTTCGGACCAAAAACATCCTCGAGTAAAATCCCTTGTTTATCTGCTGTGGTGGTACCCTTTCTATGGTGCCCTGAGCCTTTAGTTGATCCAGAAGAGAAGGAAAAAGATGAAGCTGGCTTGGAGGAGGTAGGGGTATACCCTGGTGGGGGGGGGTAGTGTCCACCAAGTCATAAGATAACCTTTTTGAATGATAGAGGACCCAGGCCTCTGAGGTGATCTTCCGCTAGGAGGGTAGGGAGAGGGTGAGAAGCAAGGACAGGGGGTGGAGGGAGGTAATGGGTTTGAGTCACAGTGAAGAGGTTCTGTCCTGGTCAGGTTGCCTCCAAAAGGAAGTGGTGTTAGCGGAGGAAGGAGGACTAGGAGTGGAATGGAATATTTCCTAGGTTTCATCTGCCCTTAGCCTGTAGTGGAGCAGAATGAGATGACTTGTCTCCTAACAAAGGTTGTCCTTTGAGGGTAGTTGCTATGGTACCTAGGGATAGGTGAAAACATTAAATGTTTTAAATTTTGCAACTCCTTTCCCTTTTCTTGTAGGGATTTGAGGAGCACTGCAGAAGCTTCACCGAAAAGGGTGTTATCTAGTGGTGCATCCAACTTGGTTTGTACATCCATAGGAAGGGGTTGGAGTCTCACCCTAGGATTTCCTCCGGACTGAGCCTGAAGCTGCAGATTTTGAAGAGGCCTACACCACATCATAACTGCACTTAAAGTGCCTAGTCACCTGTGAGGCAGTGGAGAGTAGGGAGTAAAGTTGGGTCTTAGCAGGCAAGTCTGGTATATCAGGTATGACAGCTGAAGCCTTAGACAGGGCGTCCAAAACAAACCTGGCCATATGGGTTTGATAATTTAGGGCTCTGATGACAAGCGTGGAAGAGGTGTAAACCTTTTTTCCTAGCTTATCCATAAACTTGCTGTCCTTGTCAGTAGGGAATAGAGGTTGAAGGCAGCTGTCTAGAGGATTTGTCAGCTGAGACTGCTATGAGTGCAAGGTCTGCAGGGAGGTACTTGAACAGGTACGGTGTATCCCGCGGGACTTTATAGAACCTGTCTGGATGTTTGGAAGCTGGGGGCCAAGAGTCAGCCAATAACGCATTTTGAAAGTCCAGAAGCAATGGGGAGGGCTGATCCATTTGCAATAATTCAAAATACCTCTTTTTTTTTTTGTTTATGAAACATTTGAGGCCTACCATTTGAAGTGTTCTCTCATGGGAGAGATAGCATCTCGAAAATAAACTTCTTCCCCTGGAGATTCAGGACTGATCGAGTCCTCTTCTTCAGGGATAATGAAGTCCTTGGGGGATTCAATTTCAGAGCAGTACGGGAATATTCAGAGGAGGAGTATTCTTCCTTTGATTCTTCAAAGGCCTGCACTGGAGAAGGAGCAGATCGAGACACCTGCGACTAGAGGGCCTGGAATACCATGAAAAGAGTTTGGGAAAAAACTTACATCCAGGTGCAGGTTGCTGTTCTGCATGTTTTGATTTCTGTTTCCTCTTCAGAGGAGTTGGAGGATGGGTTGATGTGAAAGCAGATGTCTGGGAGAATGGCAGAACATGAATAGGCCCTTCCGACGCCAGGAGCCGTGGTTCCCCTTCGTCATCAGGAGCCGATGGCTGATCTACCTCAGCGGACATGCTCAACATTTCCGCTGAACTGGCTTCCATTATGGTTCCCAGATGTAGCTGAGAAACAGACATCCGATGGGACCCTGGGCTAACATCTACCTTGAGAATCTCACCAGACTCAGGAGGTGCAGCATGGGCGTCGGGGCTAACTTTTTTGGCCTTCTTCTGAGGAGGCTTGTTGGAAGTACCTACCCCGGCCACCATACCTAAAACTAGACACCAGAGTCTCTGGTTCTCTAGATAAAGTTTTAATGCAGCGAGATGGCTGCGATGTGTTTTAGGCACAATCGATTTACAAATGTCACAAGACATATCGTCGTGAGCCTCCCCTAAACAGAATAAGCACTTGTGTGTGTCCTTGTGTTGAATTTGTTTTCCACAAGCACACTTCCCTTTCTAGTTGACATATACATTTATAAAGTTAAGGAATAGATTAAAAAAAAAACAAAGGGTATTTATCTGTAGTGGACGACAAGAGTCAAACGAGCAACTGCTTCCCAAAGCTGGGGATCCGAGGTCTGAAGATCACTGCGGCAGAAAAGTTCTGAAGTAGGTACGTGCAGACATCAATTTTATAGCCACCAACAGTTTATGGCTCTGACATCAAACAGATGCAGGCAGCAACCTCCCTACAGTTATGAATATTGCAACATGAGAATAGGACATCTGCCGTTAGCTAGTTCCAAAAGAAGAGAACCACTGTTGCCTGGGCCAAAAGGGAGCTGCCACCACAATCACTGGAGATTATTTTATGGATCTTAAGAATAACTCCCAGGAGAGTGAAAAGGGTGGGTAGAAAAGCATAGAGGAACATTCTCACATGAGAAAGCATCCATCTTCCAGGCCTGTTTGCAAGAAATCCTGAAGCAGAATTTTTAGCCTGTTTTGAAAGGAGACCAACAGAGCTCTATGAGGTGTTCTACACACTTGAATCAATCCCTGGAAGTCCACCAGGTGTGGCTTCTATTTGTGAAGATCTGTCTTGGTCTTGCTGAGAAAGTATTCAAGACTTTCAAAATATTACTGCCACCATTTTTTCAACATTTGCTGTTGTCTTTCCTGTTTGTTCCACAGACCTTGCACTTTCACTCTTTTTGATAAAACCCTTTTTGTAAAGGTTTGAAGCATCTTCTATGACAGACTGAAGAAGCAGAAGAAGGGGAGGCCTGGAATTCAAGAAAACTGGTCCACCCACCACAGAACTTCAAGCTTGACAAACCCCAGAACTGGAATTTGAAAACTTAAGAGACGTTTGGCCAATGGAATTAGGAGCTTGATAGAAGCCATGTATACCAAAATCCTAAAACTCTTTTGCAGATACCAGAAATTGGCTGGAAAGCTCAGGAAGATATTTTGGTACAGCTCTACTTTGTCTGTAGGAAGAACAGCTCTTTCCGTGCAGAAATTTTTGTAAGTTCACCTGAAACCACAGACTGAGTAGGAGGAGATCTCTCCCAAAGATGTGCCATAGATGAAATAGCAATCCCACAAGTGCAGACATGCATGCTGGGTATCAGTGAGTGCATATATATGTGCCCAGCAAAGTTGGCTGGCACCATGTTCAGAATTAGTTTCACTAATGTGCTTACTAAATCAAAAGGATAGGTTCTGGCTACTTAAGTGGGTTTTTGCAGAATAAATGAATTTTGAAGATTTGCACAACAATACCCCCTCAATTTATATGCTCTGGTTCTTAGACTACAATTAGGGAGTGGAAAAAATCTACCACATTAAACAAGACAAAAAAGAAATAGTATAATTCCAACTAAAATAACCTCAAACTTTTCTGATCGCTCACAAAAACTACTATACCTAGGCCAAACTACCACCCCCAACAACCAACACTAAAACTGACACAATCCTGACACAGTTTAACTCTTACTTCATACAAACAATAACATCCCTGACGAACATAAATTGTTTCAGTTATCCTCTCAATACCTGCACCCTGTTCAAACTACTTGCAACAACTTAACTTTGGTCCAGTTACTACTGCCACCATCAGAAAGCTAGTCAACCAATTCCCTCTGACTACGTAAAAACATCTGCTGATGCTATTGCTTAACCTATCTCCATACTAATAAATGGATGCATATCTGAATATGTCTCACTCATGTGGAAGAAATCAATCATCATATCACTACATACAAGTGGTATAGCCACATAAATCAATACCTTCCTTTTGTTTACTGGCTTTAGTCAAACAAAAACAAAACAATTAAGCAGAGACCCAGGTAGAAGGCTCCAACATACTACAAACATTTTAAAACAGACATTCAGTCATTTACGAGAGACCAGCTGGCATAATAGTTAAGGTCTTTACCTCCCATGCACAAGGTACAATGTCCAGGCTTGACCTCCAGCCAATACCAGTTTGGCGTCTGCATGTTTTTCCTGTATTTCTATGGTTTCTTCTCACCTCCAGAAAAACATGCAGAGTGCTTCCATCTCAAACTCACCAACAAATGGCGCTGTAGCTAGCAGCACAGACTCTACATGGTGCCATATAGTGGGAAGAGATATATAGACCAATCACTTTGGGCATTTACCATGGTACGCAGTATTCTCAAGATAGGCGAACATAGATCACAGAATGTTTGTGTCAGGGCAAGTTGCTCAATGGTATACAATATGGCTCAAAGTTTGGTCATGTTGTCTAATGTCGCTAAAATGGGCATGGGTATTTGTCAGTGATAAGGTGGTTGATGATATGACCTACGCAACTGTGGGAGGGGTGTATGTGCTCTACTGGCCAGTGTGTGTGTCAGCCATAAAGCCCAGCAACCCTGGGCCAATTAGCTATTGTCTGGCTGGTGTCCAGTTGCACAGCCAGGGTTACCTGGGATAGCTCTGTTGAGCAAAAGCTGGACATAAAACTAAACATGTCAAACATCAACTAAGAACTTCTACACTCAATGTGGGTTCACTGACAAGACAGAGCTTGGACATGAATGACATGATGGTAAGGAGGAGGTTGGACATCCTATGTATCCAGGAGGCAAGATTGAAATGGTGTCAGAATTATGGTGACAGGTTTCAGAAGGCAGTGAGGGATGTCATCAGAATTAGTGACAGACTCATGGCAAACAGTACAGCAGTTGCAGTATCCTACCAAAGTAGGACAACCTGAATTAGTGTTGACAATGGGTAACTTGAATGCACATATCAGGACAGACAGAACAGGTTAAGAGGGCTGCCTGGGTCGACATGGGTGAGGCAACAGGAATATGGAAGGAGATGCCATTCAAGACTTCTGTTTGGCAAATGCCTTGATAGTAGCCAACAGATGGTACAGAAGGAAGAGACAGTTACAAGATTGCATACAAGAGTGGCAAACGTGTAACTCAGGATAGACTTCCTCCTGTTAAGCAAAGGACAAGGGTAAAATCACCGACTGCAAAGTAATCCCAGGAGAAGCAGTCGTCCCATAGCGTAAACCACTGGTTGCCACACTCAGCTGCAAGAAGTGGTCAGGTCTAAAGTCAACAGAGACCGGGCTGAAGACCTGGAAGTTGACTAGAGAAAGTACAACAGTTCAAGGAATTAATCAGGGCTCTAGCACCCCAAGAAGAGGAAGAAATAGGTAGAGTTGAAGAATGGCAGTGTCTTGAAACTACATGCATGAAGACTATAGAACAGATATGAGGCCAAGCCAGGTACAGAAATAAGGTACATACGGAAAGCTGCTGGTAAAATGCAGAAATCCAGTAAGTCATCAAAAGAATGACTGCAGGAATAAGTGGGAGATAGCCAACCCGTATTCCTTCTTAGCCTGGCCCGTTTTTTCTAACAAAGTTGTCAAGAAAGAAGTTGCAATAGCAAAGAATAGGGCCTCGGAGGCACTCTACCAGCTTCTGGAAAGCAACTCAGTAGGTGGAACAAAAAAACTATTATCAGATTGCAAGACAAAGACAGGAAGATAAAGAAGATAGTCAGACACCCTTCATAAGGGAAGTCAGCAGCAACCTGCTTAGCCGTCCACAGGACATCAAAGCAGATGGAAGGAGTACTTCCAGCACCTTCAAAATGAAGAAAACCCCACAGAAGCTGTACTGCCCTAGACAAAGCCTACAATGAGAGAAGTAGAGGAGCCCACCTTAGAAGTAAGAATAGCACCAAGGAAAATGAAGCCAGGGAAAGCAGCAGGCTCAGACAAGGTCACAGTGGATAAAGATGCTAGATGAGGAGAAATGGCTCTTAAGTGTACTGAAACCAGTGTGGAGAGAAAGACATATCCCAGATGATTAAAGAATAAGTATACCTGTGCAAGTGTACATCCATAACTGTGGGCAGGACAGCAGTATCAAACTCCTGTCACATTGCATGAAAGTTCTGGAGAGGGTGAATGATAAATGGATGCAGAGTATTAGAAAGTAAGATAGGAGACTAGCAGTTTGAATTCAGATCCGGAAGCAGCACAACTGACCTGATGTCTGCAGCGAGACAAGACAGCTGAGAAGAAGCGAGAGATGAGGAAATAATCTAACTGGGCATTCCAGTGGTCACATGAGAAGATCCCAAGAAAGCTGACTTGGGCAGTACTGCTGTGGTTCAATGTCCCAGAAACATTGGTAGAATTAGTGCAGGCTATGACCAAGGACCCAATGACTCAAGTACGAACAATGTTTGGTCTCACAGAGGGGTTTCCAATGGAGTGGGTGTACATCAGGGTTCAGCTCTGAGCCCACTGCCCTTCACACTGGTAATGGACTACATTAGCAAACAGGTCAGAGGGGACATATCAACAGCTGCTGTTTGCAAATGATGTGGCATTACAGGCAGACTCTGAGCAAAAACTTCAGCAAAAGATAGGGGCATGGAATGCAAAACTGAAGGCACATGGGATAAAACTAAGCACAGATAAGACAGTGGTAATGGCAGCAAACTGCAGAAATCGGAAGAAGCTGAGAATTAAGACAGAAGGGAAGATCATGGAACAGGTTAATAGTTTCAAATATCTGAAAGGGGTGGTTGAGGGGAAGGGGTCAAAGCTAGAATCAGAGGGGCTGCAGCCAACTGGTATAGAATGTCAGGTGTGGTGTATGACAGAAAAATACCAACAAAGCTGAAAAGTAAAGCACAAAACAGTGGTGTGACCAGTACTACTGTATGGCACAGAAACCTGAACAGCAAAGGCAAAGCACATGATGGAAATGAAGTGCCTGAAATGGATGGTACGATGCACACTGTAGGACAGATGAATAAATGAGGACATAAGAGCAGAAGCCAAAGTAGCTACAATTGTAAAGAAGGTCAAATAGAACAGATTACTATGGTTCAGGCACATGTGCAGAAAGGCAGAAGACAATCTGGTGAAGATTTGGGACAGACAGGAAGAAGATAAGAGGAAACAAGGATGTCCAGGAAAGAGGTGGATGGATTGTGTAAGAGGAGATCAGCAGCAGTCAGGCATGAGTGTCAAAGAAGGCAGGAGTGTAGCATTAAAGAGAGAGAGATGGTGACAGTTAACACAGATCCCCAACCCTATGCAGAAAATGGGAAAAAGAGGGTTGATGATTCAGTACTATACATGGACAGACATTTGATAATGTACATTAACAACTGCACATACATTTGTTAAGATTAAATTTATATGAAAGTAGAGGCAAAATATCTTGAAAAACTTTTAAATGTTTGCAAATGTTCCACAACACAGATGTTTTGTACTTGATAAAGCCAGGAAATCGCCTGCAGATAAGGCTAATTTTTATCCAGTACCACATCACTTACATCCCTGAATTTATTACACTCTTATTTTCTTTGCCAAAGACTCTTTCTACAAGGCAACAGCTCTGTGCACAAGGCAATAAAGGAGAAAGAAGACACCTCGGTTTAAATAAAGCCTGTCAGAGAGCAACCCTTCCATCTTCATTCTTGCCTGTGACCATTCATATCTTCCTAATTAACCCCATTATTCTACCAGGAAACACAAATTCTGCACTGGTCTACTAAAGATCCCAGCTGACTCAACTGAATGCTTCTCTGCATCAAGACCTAAAAATAGTGGGGTCTTTTTGCACTCTGCTTCTCTCTGAATCCTCATCATACTCAATGTCGTCAAAGGTTTGCCTCCTCTCCACAAAACCAACCCATTCTCCTAGTTAGTATGGACATAAATGCTTTATAATAATGGTTCAAAACTGAAACCTCTCCATATGAAGTAGGATATAAAAGATCTTTGCCCTCTGGAGTAGTATGGTCACCACAGGTTATTGCTCAAAAAAAAAAAAAAAAAAAGAAAAAAGAAAAAAGGCTTGTAAGTTCTATTAGAATACATCAATTCCTAGAGATTTCCCTGTTGAATGACTATACATCACTGTTGACTGAATATGCATCACCATTTTCTCTCACCCCCTCCCATCTTAGTTAATTAATCTTAATTTAAATTAATTCTTCCTATCTTAATCTTAATTATTGATCCTCATCTTCCTCTAACCTTGGCATATTTAAATTTTCCCCATTCCTCTGCTATATAGAGATGTTTAACAGAATTTCTGAGATACATCTAGTACTGCTTATAGGGTCTCATATTTCTGGCTCCCCTAACTCTGGCAACACCCCTTTCTATTTTCTGTTGCCTAATCAATTGTGATGATAGCTTTTGTGTTTGAGTTGTTATATCAAAAAATATTCGACTTCCAAGATGGTTGCATACTGATCAACACCTTAATTTCAGCTCTCCCAGTGTGAAAAACAAAGCAAGACATGAGGGGCTAGTAATTCTGCCAGCTTTACTAAAATTCAATTACTTGCAAGTACACTGCCTGGATGCTACCAAAGAAGAAACTTGGAGAACATTAAAGAAAATCAACTAGAAAAGAGAGAGAAAACACAGACTGGGAAGAATTATGCAGGTGTTCAGCAAAAAACATTTTCAAGCTCCAGCCTTGGTACAGGAGATGGCGTCCAGTAATTAGAGGAAAAAAATCAAATGTACTCAGAACTGATTAAAATAAATGAAACACTGAAGGAGTATATCAACTCAAAAAATGAAAAGCTGGAAAGAATGGAAGAAGCATTAAGCAGTTATTCAGATAAACTGATAAAACTGCAAAAATGAGAGGTCGAAATGAAGAAAAGGCTGGCCAACTATGAGACTTCTGAAACAACTGTAAACTGCACCATTGAAACTGGAAGGAACATACTGTATTAATTTTATGAAAGCACAAATAAGCAACTGGGCTGGTATTCAACAGTATTTAACTGAAAGCACACATCATATATATGCTCCAAACCTGACCATGAAAAAGCAGCCAAGACCTGTATTAATAAATGTGCAATCATACTAATAGAAAGAGTTGATTCTGACAAAGCTGTGACAGAAGGACAAAGTATATAAAATGTTTGAGACAGAGTTTTTTTATTATTCACTGTACACCAGGTAGAAGAGAAAAAGAAGTTATATGCTTACCATAACAATCGGTTTTGTCAATTTTCATTCTTCCTCAACTAATGGGATTGGATCCGACTCGGTCGTTGTACTAGCTTGTGGCCTCCAACAAACTCTCAAACTCCTTCCCTACCCATAATGCACCATCCCCAACACCTCTCAGATTTTTTTTTGCAGCTTGACAGGAAGAATATAAAAGAAATCTCATAACTTGAGTTCAGCTTAAAGGACATGTCTCCTGAAGTTTCTCATTCCTCCAGAAGTCAGTTATGAAAAAAGGTGGTGGATGGTGGGTGGGGAGCTGAAGAATGAAAATGGACAACACAGCTGGAACGTTGTACTAATTACACAACTACTTTATCTGATGTTGTCAAATTTCATTCATTCCTCAATTAATGGGAAAGTCTCTCCAGCTATCTAAACTCCTGAGTGGACTCTAAGAAGTATTTCCAGAGTACGGTTGAGCCAAAGGCCGCTCTTCCCCTAGTTTGTAATGAGTGACAAAGGTATCAGGATTTGACCAGGTTGCAGATGCACATATATCATCCACACAGGCTCTAGACTGGAATACAGCAGAAGTTGCCATAGATCTGGTTGAATGAGCCTTTAATGGTTTTGGTAAATGGTTATTATAAACAAATAAAATGCAATCTGTCAACCATATGGTTAGAGTTACCTATGTGACTGATTCGCCCAAGTTATGAGTAAAGGAAACAACACTGATCTGTCTTTCTAATCATTTTTGTTCTGTGTAGGTACAAACGTACTTGTCTATGAACATCCAGTAAGTGAAGCATATATTCCCCTTCATTTGCAAACTTTGCGAAGAATACTGGCAAGTTAATGAATTGGTTAATTTTGGATTCTGACAACACCTTAGTAAGGAAGGAAGCACTGGTACGCAACGTGACCCTATCCTTTGAAAAATCAAATATGGAAGCTTAGAAGATAACGCTTGAAGTTCTGAAATTCTTCTATCAATGTAATTGCAACTAAAAAGCAAGTTTTCCAGGTGAAAATTTTAAGATCACATTTGGCTGCAGGTTCAAAGGGAGAACAAATTAAGGCTTGTAGAAAAAAAGAAGTTATGTACTCACCATAACTTTCCATCGGAGTAGTTAAGACTTCATTTGTCATCAACCTGTGCGTTTCAGATCCAATATGGATCCGAGCCGGCAGCTTTCCAAGCAAAGATCCGAGCTTCAAGCTCCTCCCCCTTACCCATACTACACTGCAACATCCTTCCAACCCTCAGATCGAGTTTGTCACCCACAACGTGACACACATCAACCCAAGAGACATAGTCTGCGTTATCAGGTCAGGTTAAGCTCACAATGCCCAGTAAGTCTGAGTCCAAGGACTATCGCAAACCACTAAGGTCATGGGGAAGGAGGGAGGGAAGGTTGATGACAAATGAAGTCTAACTACTCAGATGGAATGTTATGGTGAGTACAGAACTTTTTTATCTGAAGTAGATAACTTCATTTGATCATCAACCTGTGGGACAGAGTCCACAGCTACCAAAGACCTTGGGAGGCCCTTATGGAAGGATATTCCACAGCACTGCAGAACCAAAAGAAGCCCTTCCTCTAGATACCACGTCCAACTTATAATGAGTAATAAAAGAGGGAGAGGAAGCCCAGGTAGCTGCTGAACAAATGTCATCCAGAGAAACTCTGGACCAGAAAGCAGCAGAAGTAGCCATAGAATGAGTAGAATTAGCATGAACCCTGTCTGGTTCTGGTAATTCATGATCCTTGTACACTTGCAGAATGCAAAGTGAAATCCATCTGGCAAGTGTCACCTTCGAAACTAGTTTCCCCAAAAAGGGCCTGGCAAAGGAAACAAATAGCTGATTAGACTTATGAAAGGGTTTAGTCCTATGCAAATAAAAGCACAACTGTCTGTGGACATCCATCAAATGAAGTTTGTATTCTCTTTTGTTTTGAAAATTAGGGAAGAATACTGGGAGATTAATAGACCGATTGATATTTGACTCCAAAGTGACTTTAGGGAGGAAAGAAGGATTTCTCCTTAGAAAAACCCTATCCTTATGAAAAACTAAGTATGGGGGTTTCATACACAAGGCTTGAAGCACAGATACTCTCCTAGAAGTGGTGAAAGCCACCAGGAAGGCCGTCTTCCATGACAAGAATTTTAAATCAACTGATGCCGCGGGTTCGAACGGAGGTGCAATTAAGGCCTGAAGAACCACGGTCAAATCCCACGCAGGGGAAGGATGCTTAAATCGGAGGTCTCAACAAAAAGGCGCCTTTGATGAACGTCTTACAAATCCTAGAAGCGACTAGTGAATTTGAATTCTCTTACATGAAAATGGGATATAGCCACCAATTGGACATTAACAGTGGAAGAGCTAGCCCCCTGCTGGAAAATCTGAGACAGAAATTCTAATACCGCTGGAACTGGAGTGGTAAATGGATCCAACTCTCTCCAAGCCCAAATGGAAAAATGCTTTCATTTACTACGGTACACCTTTCGGGTGGAGTATTTGTGCGCCGCCACCAGAATGGACTTAGGAGAAGAGAGTCTGGGAGTCCTGGCAATTAGTGGAACTGGAGCAACCAAGCAGTAAGCGTGAGGCTGTCCAGATTCGGAGGAGGAATTCCGGAGGGATGACAAATGAGATCCGGGATGGGATCTAATATCCAGGGTGGACCTACTAGATGAGGCCATAGGCAAGGGAACCAAACTTGATGAGGCCAGAATGGGGCTATGAGGATAATCCTGCTCCCCAACCAAAGAGCTTTCTGCAAGAATTTTGTCATTTGAGGTAACGGGGGAAAAGCATAAAGAAGACCAAGTGGCCAAGCATGGACAAGAGCATCTCTGGTGGCTTCCCTCCAAGGGGGGAATCAGAGCAGAAAACTTGCTGCACGTTGCATTGGACAGCGTGGCGAAGAGATCCCAGCAAGGTTGACCCCCAACTTGAGGAAGATCTGTTCCGCTACACAAGGGTTCAGAGACCACTCATAGGGTAAAAGGATAGTCCTGCTCAGTTTGTCCAACAAAATGTTGGACTGACCTGGAATGTGCATTGCTATCAGAAAACGGTTGGTGGAGATCACCCATTCTCACACTCTCATGGCCTCTCAACAAAACGGATAGGACCTGGTTCCCCCCGTTTGTTGATATACCAGACCACTGACATGTTGTCTGACTGAATTATCGTTCCCAGAGGAAGAGAAGCATGAAGGGCCTGCAACGTCAGAAGGACCACCCTCATCTCTAGAACACGGATATGCAGGACAATCTCATTCGGGGACCACATGCCTTGGACAGTCCTGCCCGAGCAGTGCCCCCCCTACCCTAGACGGGAGGCGTCCATGGTCACCATGGCTTAGGGCAGGGTCGCAATAAAGGGGCGTCTTTCCCGAAGATCCCGGGATTGGAGCAACCAGATGAGGGAAGTTTTGCACACCTTGCTTAGAGGAATCGGGTAACTTAAGGGCTGGTATAACAGAGACCACTGAACTTGTAACATCCACTGTAACACACTCATTTGCAGACGTGCGCAAGGAACCAGATTTATAGCTGCTGCCATGGACCCTAAGGCCCTCAGAACTAGTTTTGTTGGGGGTGTAGAAGTCGGAAGAAGTGCCAATACATGGAGGGTCAGGTTCCGAAGTCTGTCTGGAGTCAAAAATATCTTGGCCTGGACAGAATCTATTCTTGCCCCTATAAAGTCCAGAATCTAAACGGGCTGAAGAGAGGACTTCACAAGGTTTATCGTGATACCCCGTAAATTTGACAGCTGAAGGAAAGAATTTCTGGCTTGAACAAGTCGATGCCTGGAGGGGACGATGAAGAGAATTGTCCAGGTATGGAAAGACCTGAATGCCCTGAAGTCTCAGGTGGGCCGCTACAACTGCCATGACCTTTGTAAACACCCTGGGGGCTGTGGTGAGACTGAAGGGTAGGACCCTGAAATGGTAGTGACTGGCTCCCTGCCGAAAGCGGAGAAACCTCCTAGATCGCTTGTCCATCATAATGTGGTAGTATGCATCCTTGAGGTCTACAGAGCACATCCAGTCTTCCTCCTGCAAGAACGGCAGGGTGGACTGTAAAGTGACCAACCGGAACTTCTCCTTGGCAACAGACAGGTTCAATTTCAATGTGGATAGGTCGAGAATCGGCCTCAACTCCCCAGTCTTTTTTGGCACCAAAAAGAACCTAGAATAAATGTTTGATCCGGACTGGTCTGGGGTGACCAGCTGGAATGCCCTTTTGTTTAGCAGCTTTTCTATTTCCAAAGTTGCCACCTCCCTTTGAGCGGGTGGAACATCTGGGAGGTGCTTTGGAGGTAAGGGACTGGTCCGAAAGGGAATGGAATAACCCCTGGATATTATCCGAAGCACCCAGTGGTCTGATGTTATGGACTCCCATTGAGCTAGGTGCTTCAAAGAAAGCCCCCCCCCCGACTGCCTCCAGAGTGGAGCAGTCGGGCAACCCCTCAGGGTTGCTGCACGGGTCGACCAGAAAATGGTTCCCCTGACCCGAAACTATTCAGCCCCCCTCTGCCTCTGGGCCAGTATCCACCTTGTCCCCCTCCGCCTCTAGGGGAAAAGAAGTCCAGAGTGTCCCGGGAATGCTGAGACTTCCGGAACCACAACTTCTTTTGCCCTCGCCGATTCCTGGAAAAGGATCTTTGAGGGTTAGAGAAGCAGATCCCGACAGCCTACAGCGTCTTCCTGTCCTTTTCACTCTGGACTAGCGTATCTCGGACGGTCTTCCCGAACAGGATCGAACCGTCAAAAGGGGCATTTGCGAAGGAAGCCTCGAAAGGTTCCAAAAAATCGCAAAGCCAGAGCCAGGCGTTATGCCTCATGGCAATGCCGGACCCGGCCTCCCTAGCGGCTCCCTCAGTGGCATGAGAAAGTAGGCACATGGATGTAGTAGGCACATGGATGTGTTAGTCACAGACTTAAGAGTGGCCATACGTGTAGAGAATAAGTGTTTATCCTCAGCCAAAATGGACTCTGGGGAAGACTCAGCGTACTCTTTCACAAGGTCGAGCTGAAGTCTGATCACGTGGGCCATGTAGTTCAGCACCCTTATAGCAAAGGTAGCTGAAGCATACATCTGCTTTGAAAGTCGATCCATTGCCCTAGACTCCTTGCCTGGAGGATAGAACGAGGAACTCTCCTGTGCCAGTTGGCCGCAGTCACCACCATGGCATCAACTGGCGAACCCTTACTCCTTGCAGGCTTGTTCGTAGGAAGGCTCAAAATCTTGTCCGGACTTTTAGGTATAGGTTCTACAGTGTCCGGCTCCTTCCAAGCTCTGGTGGTAATGAGGTCCACCACAGGATCAGCTGGGGGGGGGGGGACACACAAGAGGCAGATGGGGCCTGCAAACACCTCCAGGAATACTGACTCATCTGAGGAAGGCTTTTGGGTGGACCAACCTCCCCTCTGACGGAGTATTTCCATTAGGTCTCCAAATGAAACATCTTCAGGAGGTGTTCTGGGGAGCCTTCCCCTTCCTCCAAGTTGGTATCCTCTGTGAGGGACTCGGGGGAGTCCACGTGCCTCCTCTTGCACTTGCATTTGCGAGGAACCTCCTCAGGAGGGCTCACAGCTTCATATTCCTTGAGGGGAACCATTTGGGGTGTATCGGACACAGGCTGTCCCTGAGAGGACAGAATGACAGAAGACACACTCAGCAGCAAGGGAGCAGGGACAGACTCCGAGGAAAAAGTGAGAGGTATTGATCCTCCTGAGAGAACCCGCTCCACAACTAAGGCCGAGGGGGAACCGGCTTCTCTGAAACTAGCAGGATGAGTAGCCGTGCCCCTCGGATCCAAAGAAGGGATCGGAGCTGAATCTGGAACAGACAGACCCAGAAGAATGGTATATCCCAACCATAACGGAGCAGACGACACCCCCCCCCCGGATCCGACGACCAAATCATGGCTTTGAGAGCTCGGATCCGACAAACTCGAGGGCATGGCCGGCGTCGAGGTTGGAGGAACCATCAGCGCCAACCCCCTGACTCCAGGGATCCTCGGATCCAGGGACTCCAAAACCCTGGGATGGATCGGAGAAGAAGCTATTGGGGCAAACATCAGAGCCGAACTCCCCGCTCCGGCGGGACCAGGAACCAGCAACACTCCCATCTGCAACTGAGTCTGTATAAACCTTCTCATCATCTGGTCTATGTCAGCCTCTGAGAGGCTTCTTGTCGATCTGGAGGACGCCACTGACACTGGTCGAGAGGGCCGATGCGAGGACGACCTCAAAGCAGGCCAAACCTCCTCCTCCGGAGAAAATCTAGAGGAATGGAGCAGAAAGGAAGACAGCTTAGGAGTCTTGTCTGGGGCAGTGACCACTTTAACAGGGGGACCCGAAAGATTAGAGGGAATCCACTGGTCTCTTACAACCCCAATCTTTGTCTCTCTCTCTGTCTCTCTTCCCTATGCTTCTCCTTCCTGACCTCTTTGTCACCCTGTTTAGAAATGGGAGTGCAAGTCCTGGACAGGGGAGGAGGACCAAAAGCTGATACAGCCACAGCCGTGGCCACAGAGGAAGAAGCAGTTTCTGCCAGGAGAAGCCCAGCCAAAATTAACTTGGCCTTGGAGGGCCCGTGGATTAAAGGCTGCACAACTTTTGCAGCCTGAAGAAAGGTGGGGAACCCCAAAACACATGACACACACAGTGTGGCCATCAGCCGGGGACAACTTATGGGCACACACTGTGCATTTGGAGAAGGTCGGCTTTTGAGGGTCCGACATCTCAGCCCCTCAACAACCAATAAGGCTAACTAAAGCCTTACCTACAAACACACACACAGCAAAGGTGGGAAAAGGAGGCCTACACTAACTAAAAAACACAAAGTTTTATTACTACTTTTTTTTTGAACGGAAAACCCGGGGGGAGAAAGAAAGGGAAGGTGAACACTACCCACACACACTAAACTAACTTTGCACAGTTAAAGAAGGAAAAAAAAAACCCTACTCTACCTGCCTGGAGCTCAGAAATCACGTTTTGGAGAAGCCGCAGCAAACAAGATCTGGGGGTTGGACGGAGGTTGCATTGTAGTATGGGTGAGGGGGAGGAGCTTGGAGCTCAGATCTTAGCTTGGGAAGCTGCCGGCTTGGATCTATATCGGATCCGAAACCCACAGGTTGATGAAGTTAACTACTTCAGATCAAATTTAAATCCTATGGTGGCATGGGGTCTTTATAAGGGGGTCTTAGCAGAAGAGTACCTTTCAAAAAGGCTTTCCACAGTTAAGACGAAGCCAATGACGAATTTTGAAAGCCTACATTTAAATTAGAGATTGCTGGGAGTTGAACTTTAGTAGCTGATGAACTAGCACTCCCATTAAATAAACTCGCTAACAATTCTAGAACAGGATGAATTGGGGCTGAGGAGGAGTCTATTGGATTCTGCTCATCCCCAATCGATGCACCTTTTCCATTTACACCTGTAGAGTTTCCTAGCAGAAAGTTTATGGGAAGATAAAAATATAGAAAGGACAGAGAGGAGAGCATTGGTTGCCTGGCTGTTAAGGGAATTGAAGAAACCACTTTGTTAGTTTGAGATATCCAGATGAACCATGCCTGTTATGTGAGACAGGAGGCATGGAACTGGATCCAGAATCCAAGGTGGATATAGTAGATGAGGCCAAAGGAAGGGGAACCAAATCTGCAGAGGCCAGTAAGGTGCAACGAGGAAGACTTTGCTCTTCAACTGGGCTGCTTTCTTAAGGAACTTGGGAATTAGGGAAGTATACAGAAGATGGGGGGGGCAATCGTGGAGTACAGTATCCATCGGCGACTGCCCTGGTGAGGGGGAGGAGTCGAGGCAAAAATGCTGCTGCACTTGTTTAGGGGTGATGCAAAAAGACTGCAGCAAAGCTGGCCCCACTGACTGAAAACCATTTCAGTTACTCTGCTGTTGAGAGACCACTCGTGAGGTAGTAAGATGGACCTGCTCAATTTGTCTGCTATCATGCTAGACTACCTCAGAATATGCATGGCTATTAGAAAGCGGTTGGAAGATATTGCCCATTGTCACACTCACAGGGCTTCTCAACATGGGGGAGAAGATCTGGTTCCCCCTTGCTTGTTGAAGACTACTGGCATGTTGCCTGTCTGGACTGCAATTGTCCTGAGAGGGGGAGAGTCTTGCAATGCCAAAAGCATCGCTCTCATCTCCAGAACATTGACATCCAAGTTGACATCTTCCGGGTACCAAGTGCCTTGGACTGTTTTTCCCAGGAAGTGACCCCCCCCCCCACCACCCAATCTGGGAAGCGTCTGTGGCCACTATGGCCTTGGCCTGAGGGTGGATGAACGGATGACCTTGTAACAGTTGTTGTGACTGCATCCACCAGGAAAGGTACAGTTTGCATACCTGAGTTATTCTCATCTTCACTGACATAGGTTGAGAAAGCACTGACCATTGTCTTGCTAGCATCCATTGTAGAATTCTCATGTGGAATCTTGCTAAGGGAACTAAAATTATTGCCATTGACATCGAACCCAGGGCTTACTGGTTCAATCAGGCTGAAATTCTGGTGCTGCAAATTTTCTTGACCTGCATCTTTGTTGTTTGCACTCTTGATAGTGGACCGGAAGCTACCATAGATGGTGTGCTGAACACTGCCCCTATGAATTATAATGTCTGGGTTGGTTGTAAACAAGACTTGTTGTAATTTATGGTTATTCTGAGATATGAACAGGTGTCCAACACCTAACAGGGGCAGAAATGAGACAGCTGTGTAAATACGGAAACACCTGGAATCCTTGCAGTCTCAAGTGAGCTGCTACCAGTGTCATGCACTTGGTAAACACCCTCGGGGTTGTGGTGAGACCAAAGAACAGTACTCTGAACTAAAAGTAACTGGCTCCCAGTCAAAGTGCAAGTACCTTCTGGATTGTCTGTTCATCTTTACGACAGTATGCATCCTGAAGGTATATCAAGCACATCCAGTCATCTTTGCCTAGAAAGGGTAGAATGGACTGAACCGTGACCATCTGCAACTGTATGTGTGTGTTGAGCAGACTTATTCAATACACTGAGATCCAACATCCGCTCCCCTCTTTTCTTTGCCACTAAAGAATCTTGAGCAAGTTCCGGTTTCCGTTTGGTCTGGTGGGACATTTGGATTACTCTTTCTAGGAGCTTTTGGATTTCTAATGCTGCTGCTGTCTTTTGTTACACCTAGCCAGGTTGTCTGGGGCAGAGATAAGCAGCCGCCGACTGCCTCCATTCAGAACTGCTGAAAGGGTCTGTCGGAAAAGGAATCTAGACCCCTGGTTTTGCAGGGTTCCTCTGCCACAAGGGCATAATTTCCATTAATGCTCCCCCCCTCTGCCTCTAGGAGAGCAACCTCCACTTGTGCTCTGGAAAGGAACCCAAGAGTTTCTGAACCACATTTTCCAGGAATCAATGGGGAGGTTGAAAAAAGTCCTTTTATGGGACGAAAAACACACACCCACAGCAGAGAGGGCCTTTCCATCTATCTCACTCCTGAAGAGTGTGTCCTCTACTGTGGGTCCAAACACAGACGTGCTGTCAAAGAAGGCAGTGATGAACGATGATTAAGGGCTCCACAAAATCACACAGGCCATCCACGCATGCCTCCTGATGGAAATACCTGAACCTGCAACCCTTGAGGCACCTTCTGCAGTGTACAAGATTAGCCTCATGAACTAATTGGGTTTAGCTTGTAGGGTAGTCAACTAAGAGACTACTGAAGACTGAGCCGCAGTTTCAGTTCCAGAAAGATATTTCAATAGCTCTTTAATCAAATTCCTTTGAAGCCTCGTAAAATGTGCTAAACAGTTCAATCATATCCAGTTCCTTCAACACCCGTCTAGAAATCAAGTCAACAAGTTCATCGATGGGCAGAGTAACCCAAGAGGTAGACGGGCCAGTCCCAAATGCTTCCAGAAATATAGATTCCTCTGAAGAAGGGTTTTAGGAAGACAAGTCACCCCTTCTGCTGAAGGATCTCAAGATTGTCTCCAAATGAGACATCATCAGGTGGTGATTTTCGGGACCCCTCTGCTTCATCAAAATCAGTATCCTCAGTGACAGACTCTTGAGGAGAGTCCAAGTGCCTCCTTCGACACACTCTCTTCCTAGGTACTTTTCTGGTGGGGCGGTCTGGTGAAGTATTAGAAGAGATTAAAATACCCTGCTGGGTAGTCTGGAAGCTCTCAGGTGGCTGTCTCTATGGGACAGAGTGTTGAGGATTATGGTGCAAAGTCATCTGAGAAGTAGAGGGTGGATCCGAGGGAGAAGGATCCATCTGACCTGCCAGAGAAGAGAACACTCTCTTCACAACCTCAAAGGCAGATCTCTCCAGACAGAAGGAAGACAACGGAGTCGAGAAAGTGAGTTTTTGGTTCATCACCTCCCTTCGCCCCAAAAGCAATCCATCAGAGGCGGAAGTCGGATCTGAGCTGTCCAGTGCCGAAGCTCCAAGAGGAAGAGAAGGCTCTGAAAACCTCTGAGTCAACTCCAGCCTCTCAGAACTGACAGGGATGCTTCAGCTCTGACAGTCATCTGACTCAAAATGCCATAGCTGGTGAACTCAGAGCAATATTCAGATCCCAACCACAGGGACCTGGAATGCTCGGATCTGAGGACTCTAAAACCACAGGGTGGATTAGAGAAGGAGCTGTTATGGGTGGTGGAGTAGTAGATGGTCGGACTTACTGACCCAAAGGGGTAGGAAACATGACAACTCCCATCTGAATTTGTTCTGTGAAGAATTTCCTCATCCTCCTCTCTATATCTGCTTCTGTGAGACTCCTGGAAGAATGAGAGGATACCAGCAAAAGTGATTCGGAGTGCCTCCTAAAAAGGGAGAGGGCACTCTGGATGGGACTGGATCCAGACTTGAAGAATAGGTTGTCCTTGGTAAAGGTTTCACATCTGAGGGTGTAGGATCCGAAATAGGTTTGATCGGCTCCGATGATGGTCAGATCATATCATCAGATCCAATTTCTCTTCTTTCTTGGTTCCGATGAAGTAGAGGCTGGAGAACCTGAGGGCTTAGACCTTTCTGAAGGGTCTTTGGATTTGTGTTTGGGAGAATGAACCCCAGTAATGGCCTCAGAAAAAGAGGTTGGTAACAAACTTTTTAAAATCAATTTGTTCTGGCAGCAAGTGCTCAGGGGTTGAACCCACGACAGACAGTACAGCCTTGATATAAGTGATCCAGACCCAGGCAATAAATGCAGAGATTGTGGGCATCTGAATAAGGTAACTTATGCCCCCACTTTTTGCACTTCTTAAATCCTGTCAGACCTTTTTCAGACATTCTTTAAGGAGAAAGGTATCGTAACAGGACAGTAAAGTCAACATTTTTTTTAACCAGAAAGAGAGGGAGGTTAAATACTAACAATGGTATTAAAGAGCTACAATCAACTGTAGATAGAAAAAGAAATACCAACAATGGTAAGGAGAGAAATACACAAAGTGTAAAAAGGGGATAGGAAAGGAAGGAAAGGATACACTCAAAAGTGTATAGAAAAGAAAGGTAGAAATGACTTAAAAATACAATTAAAATATTAAACACTAAAGAAACAGTTGTAGTAAAGATTTTAGATAAGAAAGCCCCCCAAAAATGTCTTGCCGCCCACTGTAAACTCGAGAGCAGAAGGCAACCACGTCTAGATGCAAAAGTGGCAAACGAGATCTAAGAGATGTTAGGGGTGATGCATTGTGGGTACAGAAGGAGCTCAAGAGAATGGAAGCCACAAGCTAGTAGTATAACGGCCAAGTCGCATCAGAGGATCGGATCAGATCCCATTAATTAAGGAATGAATGAAAATTGACATCAGATGCAAATTTATCCCAGCAATCAGGGAATGTTGACAGGCAGGTGTGAGATTCAAGTTGGTTTCTCCAGCAAGCCCAGTGGCTACAGTATCTCTACCTGGTTGCTGTGGGGTAGTGCAATGAGAGGTGGAAACCAGGTATAGATACTGTAGCCACTAGGCCTGGATTTATCAACATTTCTATAATCTGGAGGCAAGGAGAGTCGTCCCTCTCAAAAAAGCTTTACAGAGCTTATGAGACATAATGTTAGAATTTGACAACCCAACATGAAAGTTAGAAATGGCCGCTAATTGAACCCTGATCGTAGCAGAAGTGGACCCGGAATGAAAAAGTTGTGCTAGGAATTCCAGAATTTCGTGGACTGGGGCTGAAAAGGAATCTAAGTTCCTAGCCTCTGCCCAACAAGAAAAACGTTTCCGTTTACTGGCATAAGTTTTCCTGGTTGTGGACTTGTGAGAGGAGACCATAATCTCACATACAGCCAGGGAAATGCTGGGAAGCCTGGCTAAGGTTGGAAGTGGAGCAACCAAGCTATGAGCTGGAGAGTTTGGAGGGATTGATGCAACCCGCCTGACTGATGACACAGTAGAGCTGGAATCGGGTCTAGAGTCCAGGGCTGATCGAGAAGGTAAAGGTGCAGGAACGGGAACCATATCTGTCGAGGCCAGTAGGGGGCAATGAGGATCATTTTGCAACCCAACGATATTGCTTTCTGTATGAGTTTCGGTATCAGGGGAAACAGATGAAAGGCATAAAGAAGTCCCTGAGGCCAATCGTGGACTAGAGCGTCTCTGGGTGTGTGACCTGGAAGCGGAAGAAGGGAGAAGTAGTTGCTGCATTTGTTGTTGAAGGGGGTGGCAAAAAGATCGCAGCAACGCTGTCCCCATTTGCACAAGATAAGATCCGCAACTTCCTGATTCAGAGACCACTCGTGAGGCATGAGGATAGCTCTGCTGAGATTGTCCGCTATGACACTGGACCTCCCAGGGATGTGTGTCGCAATCAGAAAACGTTGGGAGGAAATCACCCACTGCCACAGTCTGAGTGCTTCTCGACACAGGGGGTAGGATCTGGTTCCGCCCTGCTTGTTGATGTACCACACCACTGACATTGTCTGTTTGAATTGCAATGGTCCCGGAAGGAAGAGAGTCCTGAAGGGCTTGCAACACTAGGAGCACGGCTCTCATTTCTAGGACGTTTATGTGCAGACGGTACTCGTGAGGCTGCCAAGTGCCTTGGACTGTCCTGCCCAGATAATGCCCCACACTATCAGGGAGGCGTCTGTGGTCACTGTGGCTACCAGAGGGGGCTGAATGAAGGGTCTGCCCTGAGTCACTAGTGGGGAGACCATCCACCATGAAAGGTGCCTTTTGCATGCTTCTGTAATCAGGATCATATGAGACATGGGCAGCTCTTGGAAAGACCACTGTGTGAACAGAAGCCACTGAAGGATCCTCATATGAAAGCAGGCCAGTGGGATTAAAAGAATGGCTGCTGCCATGGAACCCAGAGTTTGAAGGATAAACCTGACTTGGATCCCTTTGTTCTGCATTAGAATCTGTACTTGCTGACAAATTGTAGACACCCTTTCTAGCGGTAGCCTTGCAAACATGTTCCTTGTGTCTAAGTCTGCTCCTATGTAAGTGATAGATTGACAGGGCAACAAGGCAAATTTTTCGAAGTTTATTGTCATGCCTAGCTGGGAGCAGATTGTGATTGTGTAGTCCCTGGCTTGTAGGAGTTGATGCCTGGTAGTAGCAGTGAGGAGCGAGTCGTCTAGATATGGAAACACCTGGAATCCTCGACGTCTCAGGTGAGCCGTGACCACTGCCATACATTTGGTGAACACCCTGGGGGCTGTGGTGAGACCAAAGGGCAGAGCTCTGAACTGATAATGACTGGCTCTCAGCCGGAAGCGAAAAAATCTCCTGGAGCTCCTGTCCATCTTGATATGGTAGTACGCATCCTGAAGATCTATCGAGCACATCCAACTGTCCTGACCCAGAAAGGGTAGAATGGACTGTAGCATGACCATCCGAAACTTTGTTCTTTGTACAGACCTGTTTAGTCTGCTGAGATCCAGAATCTGTTTCCAGTCCCCTGTCTTTTTTGGTACCAAAAAGAGCCTTGAGTAAGTTCTGGATCCGTGCTGGTCTGCCGGGACTTCCTGCATGACTCTTTTTTTTCTAGTAGTTTTGAAACTTCTATTACTGCTTGGTCCTTCAGATTGGGTGGAACATCTGGAAGGGATTTCCATTGACGGTAAGGGGGGGTTGATGGAAGGGAATTTTGTAACCTCCAGATATAATGGACCGTACCCATCTGTCTTGCATTAAATTTTGCCAGGCTTTTGGGTACAGTGAAAGTCTTCCCCCGACTGCCTCCAGAGGTGAGCAGCCGGGGCAACCCTTCAGGGATGTTGAAAGGGCTTATCAGAGAAAGATTCTCTGTTGCCCTGGTTCTGCAGACCCCCTCTGCCACGAGGGCAGTGTTTGTTATTATTGTTTCCCCCTCTGCCTCTGGAGGAAACATCGCTACGTGCGTCAGGCAAGGCTCCCTGGGATTTTTGGAACCACATCTTGCCACTCTTCTGACCTTTGGGTTAAGGTCTAGAGGGAGTGGAAAAACGGACTCCCACGGCAGAGAGTCTTGCCTTCTTGCTCACACCTAGTCAAAGTGTCTGTTACCTGTGGTCCAAAAAGAAAGGAACCATCAAAGGGGGTGTTGGTGAAGGACACTCAAAAGGGTTCTGCAAAGTTACACAGCTGCATCCATGCATGCCTCCTAAGGGCCACACCCATACCTGCGGCTCTACTCGCACCATCGGCTGCACAGGAAATGAGCCTCATGGAGGAGTTAACTACAGAATTAAGCATCGCCAGCTGGGAAGCTACTTTAGCTTGAGCCCCCTCAGCTGATGGATCTTGAAGGGTATCTCCGAGCTCTTTAAGAAGATCCCTTTGAAGCTGGGTAAAATGACATAAGTAGTTCCGTGACCTCATAGAGACGGTCGCTGAAGCAAACATTCGCTTCCCGTACCTGTCCATCGTCCTAGACTCCTTGTTAGGAGGATGGACAGATGAAGAGGTCTCCGCTAACTCTTTTTTGGTGGCTGCTGCTACCACCATGGCATCAACAGGAACACCTTTAGTAAGGAATTGCTTATCCTGGGGTGCTGTGATGAATTTACCAGGTCTCCTCGGAGTTGGTTCCACTGTATCCGGAGCTGACCAAGCCTTTCGAGCCACCACTGCCATAAGTGGATCGAAAGGTGGAGAAACTCAGGAGGTGGAAGGTCGGGAACTGAAAGCATCCAGAAATACAGACTCATCCACAGTAGGGGCTAGGGGATTCCAGTTCCCCCTCTGCTTAAGCATTTCTAGGATGTCCGAGAAGGAAACATCTTCAGAGGGGGATCTCGGTGACCCTTCCGAATCATCTAAGTCTGTATCAGAAGTGACAGATCGGGGGAGTCAATGTGCTTCCTCTTGCACTTCTTACGAGGGGGCTCCTCTGAATGATCAGGGGAGACCTCGGAAGAAGAGGAAACACCCAATGGGGGTGTCCTGGAGCATCGGTTCCCTATGCTTGGGGCCTGGAGGAGGAGCAGAGGTTGGCACAGGCACTACAGGGAACGGAGCCGGTGCGGCTGATAGTGGAGCTGACTCGGTGTCCAGCACACTCCTCATGACATTGAATGCCATGATGCAGAGAAAGCTCCGGTTCAGAGGAAATGGGAATCTTTCTCCGCACCAAGGGAGACGGCTCCGAGGCCGATGTAGGAGCAGAGCTCACCTGCGCCGAAGCTCTGAGGTGGAGAACGGGGTCTGACAAGGGTCCGATGCCACTCGCCCCCTCGGAGCCAATGAGGAAGCCCCAGCGCCCAGATCCCTCGACGGACAGCACCACCGAGGGGATTGGAGCAGACGTCGGAACCGAAGGAGATAGAGTTATCGGAGCCGACGGTTCCACTACTCGAACCCCAACGAACTCCGGCTCCGAACTCATTGGAGTCGGAGGAGGAACATCGAGAGAAGTGGACAGAGCAGACACCTGTTGAGGAGGGCTGGACAACATCTTGACAGGTGCCTGCGACTTTAGCAACCTACTGACCACTCTCTCCACATCGTGATCCGACAGCCTAGAGGATCAAGAGGAGTGAGAGGATCGGTGACTACGCTCGCTCTGAAGTAAAGGAGACCGAGAAGCCGAATGCACAGATTCTAGTGAAGAGGACCTCAGCCTCTTGTGGCTCCGCAATGGTTCCGAAGTCTCTGATGGAGCCGATGGGGAGATTGTCTTGTCGGTGCCAGCCGGAACCGAAGTGGAAGGTAAAATCTGAACTGAAGATGGCGCCGAACTTGGAGTCGATGGCTTGGTGGGTTTAGGGGATTTCACAGGCTGAGAGCTCTTGGCCTGTGAATCCTGGGGTTTTAAAAGACCCCTAAGAATAAGCTTATTCTTACGCTCCTGCAGGACTCTTGGACTAAAGGCATGGCAGATAGAACAAGAGTCCTGCAGGTGCACAGCGCCTAAACAATAGACCCAAGAAGTGTGCCCATCTGTCAGAGACATCTTCTGACAGCATGAGTCACACTTCTTGAACCCAGAAACCTTGGATTCCTTTGACATCCTTAAAGAAGGAAAACAACAATTATAACAACAACTACCAGAAGCAATATACAGTCTACACAAAAAACACACTCTACTATATGACTATAGCTAAAAGGTTTTTTTTTTGTTTTTTTTTTTAATGTAAATAGGAAAGCCTCTAACTTAAACGGCTAGCCTATGAGAGAAAAGTGGAAGGAAAGCCTCTAACTTACGGCTAACCTGACAAGAAGAGGTAGGGGGGAGGTGTGGGGGAGAACTCTCTAAGTTAAACGAGTTCTACAAGAAAAAGAAGGGATACTACAACTAAACACTATCACAAAACAAGACTAACGTTAATAATAAAACACTAAAAGTGTTGAATTCTAGAGTAAGAAAGTTGTACGAAAAACTTTATACCAGCCTGAGCCAGAAAAACGACACCTCGCAGCTGAAGCAGCAAACGAGATCGGGGTAGCTATCGCTAGGCATCACGGGATAAGGGGTAGCCTTGAGCCAGTAAACAGCTCTCGAGCTATTGAAGATGGCCGAGTCGGAGCAGAGGATCGGCTCTGATCCCAACCAGCAAGAACGAAGGCGAAATAGACAACTTAACATTTGTTGTTCCAGGGCACCACTCCACACTGCTATTACTCTTTACACTATAGACTCAATTTGCCTATGCTCAAGGAAGATCTGAGTTTCTTATATTTATTAAAAGTTTTGTATACTCCGCAGTAAACCACTTGGTGGATTTTTATTCCATGGGCACAAAATGCCTACACAAAAGCTTCTGAGGTCTCAAACTTTACTTACATTTTTCCTCCTACTAGTGCACATTCATGAGCTCTGTAAAAAAATGAGCACTGTGATTTGTTTTCCACTGTATGCTACTTCTCTGGGCGTGTATAAAAAGGTCTGTCTTCATCATCATGTATACGAGCCTCTTATAAGCAGGCACTGTAAATCTTTTCTGTTATACAATAGAATATTAGCCTTTCACATGAGTGTTCCTGACCACTGATGTGGTGAATTTGTTCAGTGTTATATGCTCTGGGTTTGGAATGGTTTAGCGAGTTCCTAGTGGATACTGCTATATACAACAATGACAAAGTTATTACCTTAGTAACATTTATGGAAATGTTATTAACAGTACAATTTTGTTTACACTGAAAGCCAGTAAAATGGGGGCTTCTTGTGCCCCTTTATTTGCTAACACTGTTATACTGCTGTGGGAAGAGAGTTTTCTTTTTAAGAAGTATACACATATCCTTTGGAAACTGTACGTCCATTTTTGGATGACATTTACTGCATGGGAAGCCACTGAAAAGGAAATGGACAATTTTGTGACGTATTTGAAGTCCCACTTCTACCTTGTAAAATTTACTTAGTTTTCAGAGTATCAGTTATTTGGATGTTTTAATTACAAAAAATGACACCTATAAAAGTGCTGTAACATTTACAGAAAACCCACCTATTAAAATGCATTATTGCACTGCACTAGTTGTCACCCTGAACATCACAAATGGGGGATTATTAACGGCCAATACACGAGACTGGCTAGAATGATCTCGGATGACAGATGATTTGAAATAAAGGGGGTATAAACTGGCTGAGATGTTCGACTCCAGGGGTTACCCCAAAACAGTGACAAAAGTACATGACAAAGCCAACAAAATGAGAATTGAAGATTTAATACCCTTATTGCAATCAACACATTCTCACACAACAACAAACAATGGCATTAACAATAAACGTGATTTCAAATGTGCTTTTATTCCTAAATATACCCAGGATTACGGGCGCATTGTGGATATATTAAGTAAGAAATGGAGTATTTTCACTTGTTTTAAGGGTTTAACAGATACTCTGGGCAACAAATCCCAAACGGTGTACAGGATTGGGAGATCGATGAAAAATTTGTTAGAAATGGGTGAACACTTCTTTGTGGGCACAAATAAGAAGAAATGCACATTTAAATTGGGTTCTATAGTCAATTCAAATTCATTTTAGAAAAGAACAAGGTGGTTATAAATGGTCAGGCTGTATATTCATCTTTCCACTGTACATGTAACTCGATGGGAAATATTTGGCAAAATGTCTAAAATGTACTGGTTTCTATGTAAGTAAAACTCAACACAAGTTTAGAGAGCATACTTATGAACCTAATTGGGATATCAAAAACAAGAACATAAGAATTTTGCCCAAACATATAGCATTGTATCCAGACTATAAATTTTTCTGGCACTGATATGGTGCCAAAAAATGTGAGAGGTGGACCTTGGACAGATTTAATAGAACGAAAAGAAAAGTACAGTTTTGTACCTACCATAAATGTAGATGTTCGAGGATTCCATTGCTGCAGTCCTGACTATTGGGTATAGTCCGCGTCCCAGTCGGCCCGAATACCAGAGTATAAGGCTGACGTCGGTCATGGCGCCTTAGACTGACGTCAGTACGTCAGGGTACTAATGCGCATGACCGACGCCATTTCCTCAGTCTTTTCTTGCCCCAGATGTCAGAAGACCCAAAAAGACAAGTCCCAAAAAACCTGCACCAAAAAACATGTACAATATATACAACAATATATACAAAAAATATAAGCATGTAAACTCACCTACACAACCACCCCTAAACACAGAGGGGAAGGAGGGAGGGTAAATTGGACTGCAGCAATGGAATCCTCGAACATCTACATTTATGGTAGGTACAAAACTGTACTATGTTCTTCGTCTTCCATTGCTGCAGTCCTGACTATTGGGTAGAATCCCAAAGCAGAGGAAAGGGAGGCTGGCAAATTATAAGGAAGTAGGAGCTGATAACATGCCTTGCAAAACAGCAGTGGCAAAACCAGCCCTAGACTTAGAGTAGATAGGAAGATGATAATGCTTAGAGAAAGTATGCACTGAACTCCAAGTAGCTGCTTCCAAAATATCCTTAGTTGCCACCCCTTAGAAATGCTGTTGAAGTGGCAGTAGCCCTAGTGGAATGAGGCCTAATCCCAGCTGGAATCTCCTTGCCATGATGGGAATAACAAAATGCAATGCAAAAGCCAATCCACGGAAATAGTTTGTTTTGACACAGGCTTGCCCTGTGAACTCAAGGCAAAAGAAACAAACAACTGCTGAGACTGCCTAAAATCCTTAGTCCTGCTTAAATAATATCTCAATTGCCTGTGTACATCTAAAGTGTGCAAAATCTTTTCCCCTTTATTTTGGGGATCTGCATAAAAAGTAGGCAAATGAATAGTTTGGTTTAAAGCCACACTAGAAACCACCTTAGGCATAAAGGAAGGATTAGTACGTAATGATACCCTATCCTTATGGAAAATCAAAAGGGCTCTACTGCCATAAGGGCCTGCAACTCAGACACCCTTCTTGCAGAAGTAATGGCCAACAGAAAAGCAGTCTTCCATGACAAGTATTTCAACTCAGCAGTAGCCGCAGGCTCAAAAGGTTGTAGAGTAAGTTTTTCCAACACAAAATTGAGATCCCAAGCAGGAGTAGGAGCTCACGTGGGGTCTTATATTCTTTGCCCCTCTAAGAAACTGCTTGAACAAAGGATGCGAAAACAAAGGTGGGTCACAATCATAATGAGCTGAAATTGCTGCAGCATGAATCTTAATGGAAGAGAAGGACAAACCTTTGTCCAATAACTCAGTAAGATATTGAAGAGCCACACTCAAATTAGGCTCAGAAATCTCCAAATTCTTTGCTGTACTCCAAAATAAAAATCTCTTCCATTTGTCTGCGTACACCTTCCTTGTACTAGGTCTTCTAGCTTCCATAATCACATTTAAAACTTGCTGAGGAAGTTGAGACCTGCTGTGCTTCAAGAGAATATGCCAGGCTGTTAGATGAAGAGAGTGAAGCTTGACATTGAGCAGATGACCATCCTTCTGAGATAACAGATGAGGAATCAGAGGTAAAGGCCATGGAGGCTTCCTTACCAGACTCCGTAGTAGTGGATACCAGTGTTGCCGAGGCCAATCTGGAGCTATCAAAATCATCCTTGGCCTGTCTTGTCTGACCTTTAATAATACCTTTGGAAGAAGAGGCAGAGGTGGAAAGGCATAGACAGGAAGGTTTTTCCAACTGAAAGACAGAGCATCCACTTTCCAAGCTGTGTGATGAAACCCCTTTGTGCAATACTTTGGCAGCTGGTGGTTTAGTGGAGAAGCGAACAGATCTATGTCTGGAGTTCCCCATGACACTGTCAAGTTCTGAAATACATGAAGATCCAGTTTCCACTCGTGGGGATCCATGATTTGTCTGCTTAACACATCTGCTAGGGAGTTCTGTGCTCCTGGCAGAAACCTTGCCTGAAGAGTTAGTTGCAGGCTTAACGCAGTCTCCCATAAAATCATTGCTTGCCTGCATAGAGGATAAGAATGTGTTCCCCCTTGCTTGTTGATGTACCACATGACAGTTGTGTTGTCTGTTAGAATCAACACCTGCCCTGGAAGAAGTAACTCCTTGAAAGCCATCAATGCAAACTGGACTGCTAACATCTCCTTCATGTTGATATGTAGATGCTGTAGTCTGGCAGGCCACTTGTCTTGTATCCACTTTCCATTTAGATGAGCTCCCAAGCAGTGTCCGAGGCATCTGTCGTTAAAATCTGACTCGCCTCTGGCGGGTCACAGAGAGTCCCTTGTTTAGGTGACATTCCTGAGCCCACCACAAGAATTCCTTTTGAAGGCAAGGTATTATTTGAATGACAGTGTCCAAATCCTGGCAGTGCTGTGTCCATACATTTTGAGATACCATTGCAGCTTCCTCATATGCAGTTTGGCATTGGGAAGCACCAGAATACAAGATGCCATGAACCCTAATGCTTGAAGGACTGTCCTTGCAGTCAGCACGGACTGATGAGATAGTTGATGGAAGTAAAGTGACAGACTCTTTTGTTTGTCCGGGGTTAAAAGGCCATCTGGGCTGCTGTATTCAGTCTCACACCCAGAAAGCACATGTCTTGAGAGGGTACTAGACTGGACTTTATTTCGTTCACAGAATACCCCAGGCATCTTAGCACTGCTATGACATATTCCAGATGCTGTAGAAGGTCTTCCTTTTCTTGAGCCAGAATCAGGCAGTCGTCCAAGTAAGGATAGATTTGAATGCCTTGAAGCCTGAAATAAGCTATCACTGGAGCCAGAACCTTTGTGAATACTCTGGGCGCAGTAGATAAGCCAAAGGGCAATGCAGAGAACTGATAATGAAAATCTCCAGTTCGAAACCGCAGATACTTTCTGCAACCTAGCCTTATAGGCACATGAAGGTAAGCTTCCTTGAGATCTAAAGTTACCATCCAGTGATCTTTGCCCAGCAGAGGTAACAGTTGTTGTAACGTCAACATCTTGAACTTGGGAATGTCCAGATAAGTGTTGAGGATAGATAAATCCAAAATTGGTCTCCACGTGTTCCCCTTCTTTGGTACTAGGAACAGGCGAGAATAAAATCCGAAGCCCCTTTCTGATACAGGGACTGGCTGAATGGCCCCTATCTGGAGTAACTGAGAAACTTGCTTGTGAGCCTCTTTTCTTTGTGGAGGAGGAACATCTGGCATGCCTTTGAAAGGGGCATTGTGTGGAAATAAAATCTGTAACCGTGATGAATGATATCCAGCACCCATCTGTCTTGAGTGATTAAATCCCAATTTTCTTTGAAAAGAGACAGTCTTCCTCCCAAAGGAGCTGCCAGACGAGAATCCAGTGGCAGCTGAAAAGGCAGGTCATTGGGTCTGCTTACGAAAGGACTGACCCCTGCCCTCACCAGAAGTCTGAGCAGGTGAACTCTCTGATCTAGGCCTAAAGAACCTTGAGCCCTGCCCCTACCACGTCTAGACCTACCCCTAGACTGGGAACCATAAGCAGGATATGTCCACCCCTTAGCAGGCCAATTTCTACTAAACTTGGAGGCTGCACCTGCAAAAATCTTTAACAGTCTGCATAGACTTAGCTTTGTCCTCCATTTTCTTTAAAACTGCTTCCACAGGCGGTCCAAACAACACATCAGACTGTAAAGGAGCATCCAAAATCCTGGTCTTAACATGCTCAGCTAAATTCTGATCCTTCAACCAGGCATGTCTGCGAAGAACAGAACTAGTAGCAGCCACCCTCGAGGAGGCCTGAACAGCATCAAAACCACACTGCAAAGAATGCTTACCCACTTGTTCAGACACATGAACCAAATCCAGCAATTCTTTACACTCAATACCTTCCGCCAAAGCATCCACCTTAGATTTCAATTGTGAAAGGAGATAATTCTGATATTTTAGCATATGAAACTGACAATTCAACGCCCTCATGGCTAGAGTGGAAGAAGAATATACTTTCTTACCCCACCTATCCAAAGCCCGTGCCTCTTTATCAGAGGGCACAGGATTTTAACCACAGAAGCTTTAACACCTTTAGGCCCCTGAGAAACAGTTTCTGGGTCCGCCCTAGGACTCTTAAACAAATACTTATGAGCTTCGGGCACCCTATAATACCTATCAGGCTTAACAGGAGCAGGAGGCAAGGAGTCAGGGTTCAGGGAAGCCTCTGCAAAAACATCCTCCACCACATTCAACACAGGAGGAATAGCTAAGGGCCTATGCTGGGGTAAAAACAAGAATTCCCTAAGCCTTTTCCTGGAATCAGAGTAATCCTGGCCTTCCCATTTAAAGTGCTCCCTCATGGAGTGAAGAGTCTCTGAAAATGAAAAATCCTCAGGAGGAGAAGCTGTAGGAGTGGAATCATCCACATCAGAATCAGAATAAGTAGGAAACTCTTGTAAGTCTTCCACAGAAGACTCTGAAGCCTGTGAACACTGTTCAAAACTATCAAACTCCTGGTCCACCCTAGGCCTCTTATCAGGCGGGGGCATAGAACCTCTAATCAGAGTAATCAAATCTTCTGCCATTTTAAGCATATGTTTCTTAGGCACAGAGCCTGAAATGCTAGGAGAAGCCCCACAGAAGCTGAACTTGGCCTACCTCTAAAAGAAGCTTTGGCAACAGAAGGAGAGGCCCTAACTACCTTGGGAAGAGAGGGAAGAACAGTTACCTGAGAAGCCCCCTCAGCCTGGGCTACCTCCTGAGAGGGCACATCCTGTAACAGTAAAGTATCTGCCTGAGACTCCATAGAGACTCCCGGCAAAACCTCAGGCTCCCCTGAGCCTTCTAAAGAACCGACGTCCGGGACTGCCGGTTCCTCACCCCTAGGCTTCACTGTTTTGTCCTTGCGCTTCTTGGATGAAGCGGGCGTCGGAGCATCCGACGGCATATTATAATTGCAACGCTTCCCAAACACTAACCTAGCACAATCTAGCCTCCTCTTAATAGTGCGCTTGTTAAATCTAGCACAAGAGCGGCAACCAACAACGTCGTGCTCAGGCCCTAAACAAGGTATACACAATGTATGATAATCCCTATGCGGTATCTGCTTCCCACAAGAAATACAGTTATTCACTTTTTCTGACATCCGGTTAAATACTGAGGCAAGAAAAAAACAAAATGTTCCTCAACGGGGTTACTTAGCCAACTCTGTTTCGGTCTGAAACTCCGGTTCGGAAAATCTCAGAACGCCAACCTGCACTCGCAAAATTGCTTCTGCATCGGACCATGCGGCAAAAAAGACTGAGGAAATGGCGTCGGTCATGCGCATTAGTACCCTGACGTACTGACGTCAGTCTAAGGCGCCATGACCGACGTCAGCCTTATACTCTGGTATTCGGGCCGACTGGGACGCGGACTATACCCAATAGTCAGGACTGCAGCAATGGAAGACGAAGAACATCTGTAGCAACTGAGACTAGATGCTTGTGTTTTTCCTGGTTTCAATGAGCATATCTCAATTGCAAGTACATTAAAGTTAAACTCATATAAAGTGTAAGGTGAATAATTTGGAACAGTTTATTTATAACTTGTGTAAGTAAATATTTTTGTGAGGCTTATTAGATTGTTTTATATTGGCTTTTTTGAAGGTTTTACCACAGGAAGTTTTAATCACTGGTCGTTGTGAAGTCGCATGATGTTTTGGTGGGATATTTAAATTGTGTAAAAATGTTTTTCAAACAAATTCAGAGGAAGTCTATATTAGTGTGATGAAAGCACTTAATTTTGGTTTTTCAATAAATTTGTGTGGCGTGTTTGTTCCTTCTGCCTTGGTTTGTAGAATTAACCATAGTAGAACTTCTTCCCCAACGAGAATCTGTGAGAACGCCCTGCAAGCCCCTCAGAAACAACCAACTTTGGTTCTCCTGAACGTCTGAAACAGATGCTTGCAAAGCTTTGGATGTGCTGCCAGATGGATCCTCACCAGCCTCCAACCCAGTCACGGCAGAAAAATCTGACAACACAGCTAGACGAGCCTTCAGGAGTGTAACGACCTTGGGAGAAACAGCCGGCAGAGGCTGGACAGCAGAAGATTCACATCTTAACTTTCTCACCTTCTTCTTCCCTAACTGTGGACCTTCAGGGTGAGAAGTTCTTTCCATTGTATCTTTCTTTAGCGAGAAGCTTAAAACACTGGTTCTCAAGATACAATAAAAGGAAAGAAAGCCTACTACGAAGGGTTTTCCATATGAATGCCTGACAAATCAAACAAGACATATGGTCGTGAGAAGCTCCTAGGCAAAAAAGACACTTATTGTGGCTGTCTTTATGGGGAATCTGTCTCCCGCATTGGTGTTTACCCTTCCAGGATGACATTAACTCCTAACAGCACAAAAAAGAACAGAGTACTTATCTGCAACAGCTCACTTCAGCAAACAGGGATAGGCATACACTGAAGAATGAAAAATGCAAGTAAAACTGTCAGAAAACAGATGTAGGTAAGCAAACCAATGTTGAGAAGAAGCATTTGGACTGGCAGCAAAGACATTCTGAAGATGGTAAGCCTGAATGTCACCTTTATGCCGTACGCAATGCAAGGAGCATTTGGGCAATGTTCGGCTTACTTTAAAGGAACAGTAGGCTTTGGTAGACTGGCTGGACATCGGGCTTCCATGGCAGGGAATCCCATATCTTAAGAATACTGCAGCGGTGAATGTAAGGGCATCATATGTGATGTGTAATGCATGCAACTGAGAACATGTTAATATTGTTTGTTTACTTTTATATAATAAATATCAGCCTGCCTATGTCTTAAGTAATACATTTAATAAAGGTGCAAAAAAAAAAATTACAAAACAGCAACTTTTCTAAACTCATTCATATTATCCAAATATTTATTTTGCATCTATCACTCAAACATTTCTCCTCCTCTTGTGTTGTAAGACTCTCCTTCATATGCAATACTTTCAACTTTTGATAATCCCTCTAAATAATTTATATTACTACTTTCCCTATTGCGCTCTTTCATTACTACCATACTTTTAAAATTCCATTTTTCATTTCACCCCACTCTTCAGCTATCCCTTCTGAAGAAATTTGTATACTGCCTAAAAATTCTTGAATTGCTTCCACTACCAATTCCTTAAAAAGTCTCGCTTTTTAAAAGTTAAGTAGGAAATCAGCAATATCCCATTTTTTACTTGATTTCCTTGCATCTTTACCGTGGTCTTTATTGATGCATCATCTAAAATAGTTACTGGATATTTCAGAACTTTAATATCCATGCTCCTGATAAATATAATTCTGGTCCCACAGTTATTCTACCTGAAGGAAAAGGTAAATTATATATATATATATATATATATATATATATATATATATATATATAGAGAGAGAGAGAGATATAGCTATGTGTATGTATATATATATATATGTATGTATATATATTCCCTCCTACGCTCCCCAATTCATCTTCACTACTACATAATCAAGTTATCAAGTTCCAGTCCACACCCTTGAATAATATTCCCTGCTGGAAGCCAATAACCTCTCCAATAATTCTCTTTACCTCCTTAATAGCAGTTTTAGGTGGAATATAAATCCATTCCAATGCAATCCACCTTCCCCTCCCAATAACCTCTTATTTTCACAATCTACCCATCGTTGACTTCTCCCGTTTCTACTACTGGAGCCCCTCTCGCAATCTGCATTACCAACAAGTTTTTCTTTGCTCCTTATACTCTAGTGAGCAACTGTTCTGAAAATTTCTGTCAAATTCACGTGCTCATTTCTACTCAAGTATACTTCATATAGCATTGCTATTTGTACCCTACATTTCTCAACAAAATTCAATACTCTACCTTCTTTTCCATACCTACAATGCCATTCACTTTCCAAGATATGACTGTCAAGTCAGTTATTCTGATTAAGGTGCTATGGCTTTAACCTGTTCTGCATAAGGCTTTTTTTTTTTTAATATATACTTCCAAGTTGCAACTTTCATGCACATTTTAATGTTTGACAGGCTGACCTTGTATGCAGTTTCAGTGTCTCATCTTCATTTGGACCCATGTCAATCTTTTTCCAGACAGTTTTGAAAAAACAAACATTCAAAAACAAATAACCATGTACATGTTCATCTGAACTTCCCAACCCCTTTAAATTTGCAGCAAACAAAATTATATACATTTTCCAAAAAGTTAAGCTACCCCTCCATATACGGACAGTTTGCCTCATATTGCCTGCTACACTCACAGATTTCACCCATTCAAAACTTAAGTTTAATCATGCTGAAAATGCATACTGAGAGGCACTGTTCCATCCTGCACCCAAACTATGCTCTCTTGACCCATCTCAACATCCCTCCCAGATGGGGGGAGGGGGGGTTAATGGATTTTTAGCCTGAATTGTCCTGGCTACCATTAAACGAACACAATTTGCATTATGATTTATACTGAAGTGGTTGTCACTACTAGGAAGTGTAATAGACTTAATTTCTTTTTCATTAGCCTACTTATTACTTCAAGTACTGCTTTTAGAGCTCCCTATACAGATGTCTCAAAGTTCATGGTTCAGTCACTTCTTGATTAACTGCCTGTGACTTCAGACAGTGCTTCTGCCACTGCAGATCTCTGCTAAAAGGCAACAAAAGACAAATCTAATGTTTTTGTAGTGGCATGACATAACTTATCACAAATATTGGAGAGCTGTCATGGTACATGATTTTATTGTATATTTCCACCTACAAGTTTAGTACCAAGGCAACCATCATAATTTAATACACACATGATCAGGTCACTTCAACTTCTTCCCCTTAGTAGCCCAAGATCACAACATTATACTGCTTATATGTATCCTTTATCTTGTGACATTATAAACCCCAAATGCATTTACAGTCCAAGGTATCTTGTCAATGGTATCAATGTGACGGCAAAAGCCATCATCCTTAACAGACTGAGAATCATCTTGCCTGTGGTTGAGGTTGCTGAAATACATGAATTACCAACCTTAAAGACTGGACTCTCATGACTGGAAATCTGGCAATTTGTCACACTGTATCTGGCATCCAATGTATTAAGTGTTGTGTGTGTGGCAAATTTGATCTTCATAGAAATTGATTATTATTCCTAACTGGTCTGCAAGACGAAGAAGTAAAGCTTGGTGTTGCAATAGTAGATTCTTGGAAGTAGCTGTCAGGATCCAATCATCTAGATATGGGAAGATGTGGATCCTCTGCAGTCAAAGATGAGCTGCCACCACTGCCATAATCTTGATTAACACCCAGAGGATTATTGTGAGACCATACAGCAGTGTTCTGAATTGGTAGAGAGCCAGAAATGAAAGAATTTCTTGGATTGCAATTGAAGCTTGATGTGGTGGCGGACATACTGAAGATCGACAGAACACATCCAAATGTCCTCTCAGAGGCAGGATGGACTATACTGGGACCATCTGGAATTTCATCATTCCAATTGATTAGGGTTGCTGAGATCCATTATTATTCTGAGGTTACCTGTCTTGTTTGAAACTAAAAAGAACCTGGAATAGACTCTAGATTCTAAGTGGTCTGGTTAACTGGCTGGATGACTCTCTTGTTTTACAACTTTAACCATATTGTTGTCAAGGATTTAAGTATCAGTAATATTCAATCTTTTCTCTGTGGAAAACAAAAGTATGGTATAGCTTCTGGTGATTATATTTCAGCACCCATGAACTGGAAGTTACGGTTTGCCAGGCCAGATGGTGTAAAGTTAAGTGTCCCACGGCTGACTCCAGAGTGCAGAAGCCAGGCAACTGTTCTGGAATGCTGATAGGGTTTACAATGAAAGAGCCACAGAAACCTTGGTTCTGCAGTCCACTTCTGCCTCTTGAGTGATGTCGGTTTTTACTGCCTCCACCTCTGCCAAAGGGAGGTCTATCTTAAGGAGTGTCATGGTGAAAATCTTGTGTTTTTTGAACCACATTTTCTTAAGTTCCCTTTGATTACTGAAATAGGATCCTTGTAGAGTAGAGAAATGGATTCCTATGGCAGACAGGGTCCTACAATCTTGTTCGCTCCTGGCAAGCGGTTCTTTTACCTTGGGTGCAAAGAGTGCGGAACCATTGAAAGGAGCACTAATAAAAAACGCCTTGAAGATTTGCACAAAATTGTATAGTCGCATCCAGGCATGGAGATGCATAGTAATGCCTGTACCAGCTGCTCTTGATGTGCCATCTGCTGCATTCGATAGCAGCTGCATGGCAACACTGAAAGTAGACTGCAGGGTATACATTTGGGTATCTCCTGTTTTTTTGTCTTTTTGCATCCTTGACATTACCCTTTACAAACAAGTTAAATGAACAAGATAATTCAGCTCTCAGAGTGCAACCAGGTTGCTGAAGAGTAAGCCAGTTTCCTTAATCTATCCAATGCCTTGGACTCTGTTAGGGAGACAGACAGATGAACATTGGCTACAAAAATTATGTACTTAGCATAAAGCTAGATCCATGCTGTCTCTCAAGACTGTGTCTGAGACAGTATCAGCACAATCATACTCACATTTTAATGCACGTTTTGAAACCAAAGTTAAGCCACAATCTGATTCAAGACAGACCTCCCTTTCAGGAGACTTGGATGCAGAAAATTCTGATACACTGAAGTATGAAATTTCCACATATAGCTCTGGTAATTAAGAATTCAGAAGGCTAGAAAAGAGAAAGAAAGATCTCTTTCGCAGTCTGCCAAAATGTTTACCTTCTTTATCCCTAGGAACTAGGTTGGGGTGGTAAAGCATCTGTTCTATTAGGAGCAGTAGGACAGATGGCATCTGGGTCTGCTCCAAAATGAGAAAAGAGAAATTTGTTAGGCTGACACACTTTGTAGCTCTAATTAGAGGAGAGTCAGTTGCATTGCAGGCGTCAGTACAGCACCCTCCAGAGTTAACAAAAATAGGAGGGAACTGGTGCAGTATGTGGAGGCTTCTTTTAATGAATCATAGTAACTGCCCTATTCAGGGGAACATCAGTCTGTTCCCAGGCAAACATATCTAACTCTGGAGGAAGAGTTTCTCCATATGTTCAAATTCAGGCTCACTGTCTAAAGAATCAGAGTCTTGGGCTACAGACCCCTAGGAGGTGACAAAGAGAAGTTATGTACGCACCATAACGTTCCATGTGAGTTGTTCATCTCACCTTCATTCTTTACTGATGGGTTCGGAGCCACTCGCCAACTGCAAAAGCTCAAGGTCTTCAACCAGCTGGAGGCCAACTCCATATCCCATGATGCACCATGGTCTTTCCTCAGATCTTGTTTGCTGCGTGACTACTTAGTAGTATAAATATGCCAATCAGAGAGTTGCATAAGAGATAAAGCATTCTATATGGACCTCAAGTAGACTGGATGGGAGTTGGAGGGTGGGACGTAAGAATGAAGGCGAAATGAACAACTCACATGGAACGTTGCGGTGAGTACATAACTTCTTTATTTGAAGTTGTTCTATCTCATCGTTCATTCTTTACTGATGGGTAGCGTCCCAAGCACCATTTTCTCGGGCGGCTCATGGGAGCATATTCCTCAGAACTGTAGAACCAAAAGAGGTCCTGTCCCTGGAGGCCTTGCCTACCTTGTAATGAGTGATAAAGATATGGTAGCTGCTGCACAAATAGAGTCTAACGGTAACCTCGCAGAAAAAGCTAATGAGGTTGAAACAGCTCTAGTAGAGTGGGCCTTTAATTTTTCTTGCAAGGGGGCATTGTGTGAATTATAAATGAAGGAAATGCAATCTGATAGCCATCTTGACAAGGTTACTTTTGTCACGGAGGCACCCTTCTTTGACTCTGAAAAGAAACAAAAAGTTGACCCGTTGACCTAAATTGTTTTGTTCTGTCTTGGTAAAATCACAGATGTCTATGAACTAGAAGTTTGTGCAGCACGTGTTCCATCCTACTTGTGTACTGGGGAAAGAAAAACTGGCAACTCAATAGAGTGGTGAAGATTTGCCTCTGAACATACTTTTGGTAAAAAGGATGGAATAGTTCTGAGCGAAACGTTGTCATTATGGAAAAAAAAGATAAGGAGGGTTGATGGTTAACGCTTGCAGCTCAGAAATCTGTTGAGCACAAGTAACGGCTATCAGAAAAATAGTCTTCCATGAAAGGAATTTCAAAGAACAGGATGAGGCTGGTTTGAAAGGAAGTAGTATGATTCTGGATAGAACAAAATTTAGATTCCATGGCATGACTGGAGCTCTGATTGGAGGCCTCAAATGAATTGCACCTTTAAGAAAGGCTTTAGCAAGTTGATGCGACATGACATTAGAGCCTTGGAAACCAAAATTAAAGTTTGATATTGTGCTAATTTAACTCTAATGGTAGGTGCAGCCGCTCCTTCATTGAAAAGTTTAATTAGGAATTCCAACATAGATGGGATCAGAGCTAAATAAGGATCAGCATCATTATGAGAAGCCCATAAAGAAAATCTCTTCCATTTGTTAAGATATAACTTTCTGGTAGAAGATTTATGAGAGGATGTTATAATATGCTGGGCCTCAGTTGAGAGGTTGTAAATCCTGGCTATTGTGGGATTGGAGCAGCCAAGCTGTCAGCTTTAGGGAATGAAGGGAAGGGTGAAGAGCCCCCGATAAATGGCTCAATAGATCCGGAACTGGGTCCAGGATCCAGGGTTCTTCCAAAAGATGAGGATGGAGGAAGGGAAACCAAATTTGCAGAGGCCAGTAAGGGGCTATTAATATCATGGTCCTTCTCAGACGTTTTGCTTTCTGTAATACCTTGGGAATCAGAGGGAAGGAGGGAAATGCATAAAGGAGATCCAGGGGCCAATTATGCACCAGTGCATCCCTTGGGGCTTCCCCCGGTTGGGGGATTAGGGCAAAGTAGCTGCTGCATTTCGTGTTTGTTGGGGTGGCAAAGAGATCGCAGCAAGGTTGGCCCCACCTGCAGAAAATTCTTTCTGCTATTTGTTGCTTCAGGGACCACTTGTGAGGCAGTAAGATTGCCCTGCTCAGCTTGTCCGCTACCACACTGGATTTTCCCGGGATGTGCGTTCCTAACTAAGTGCTGGGAGAATACTGCCCACTGCCATACTCTTATGGCCTCCCGATACAGGGGGTAAGATTTGGTTCCTCCTTGTTTGTTGATGTACCAGACTACTGACGTTGTCTGTCTGAATAGCAATTGATCCCAGAGGTAGAGAGTCTTGAAAGGACTGCAATGCTAGAAGTACCGCTCTAGGACATTTATATGCAGATGAGCCTCATGTTTCTTACACATGCCTTGGGCTGTTCTTCCCTGAAAATGCCCCCCCCCCAATCAAGGAAGCATCTGTGGTCACCGTGGCTATGGGATTGGGTAGAATGAATGGATATCCCTGAGATACATACTAAGACAAATAACAAATAGTTCAGTCATAGTTAACTTCTACCGATCCTTATATTTTTAAGCAACAAAAAAGAAAAACGAACGGGTAGAAAAACGCTCACTTTATTAAATAACAAACAAAGCTTTCGGGAATCTCCCTTCTTCAGTGTTAAAGTTGAACAAGTTAAAACATTGTCTTATAAATGATATGCCAATAAGCCACATGACATCCAATGTGGAAATGAAAATCATTAAGAACATAAGCTCTTCTAAAAGATACAATACTTATAAAATATACATTATCATCCTATCCAACAGAGAAAACATTTTTAAACGTAAAAATTAATCAACTAAACACATTTCTAATATATATATATATATATATATATATATATATATATATATATATTTTTTTTTAAACTAAATAGTATATAAAATAAATGTATTAAATTAAGATAAATTTTACTTAACATTTTCAAACTTCATAAATATTAGCATAGATGCCAACTATGTTTTATTTTATACATACGTAGTGTGTCATGTATTTTTGATATTCTAAACATCAAATGGAAGTGTAAATATATATATATATATATATATATATATATATATATATATATATATATATATATATGGGTTCATGTCAAACCAACGACACGGAAAAGAACGACATTCACTATATCGAAACAAAACCATCGACATTGCAAAACATCGACACTACATTTATACGTAAGTACAGTGCTAACATGGGTCCTGCAAGGGGGAAGTAGTATGGGTACAGTGTCATATCATATCCTTTACTTCCCCCTTGCAGGACCCATGTTAGCACTGTACTTATGTATAAATGTAGTGTCGATGTTTTGCAATGTCGATGGTTTCGTCGATATAGTGAATGTCGTTCTTTTGCGTGTCGTTGGTTTGACATGAACCCATATATATATATATATATATATATATATATACATACATATATACCTAATACAAATAGTGAAAGTTATAACTATTTGTATTGCTTCTGTCTCAAATCAAGCATAGGTTTAAGTGTTACTCTGTTATTTAACCCAGGTGTTCTGTATGCTGCAAGTCTTACTATCCATCTGTTTTCAGACATCTCTAGCTTATTATTCTGATCCCCCAGTCTCAAATTTTTATCTATGACTTCCAACCCTTTAAATTTAAAGTTATGTGAATTACCTTTGTCTATTCTATGTTGTGCTAAAGCATTAGATGGAACATTCCTTTTCATATCTGACCTGTGCTCAATGATGCGATCTTTAAGCATCTTGAGCATTTTCCAACATAGAATCCCTGACATTGTGTGCATGTAGCTAAATAAACAACCGTAATAGTTTTACAAATTGCTGAACAATTTATTTCATATGTTAATCTACTTACTGGATGTTCAAAATATTTTTTATCACAAATGTCTGAGCAACAGCTACAATTATAACAAGGAACTGTTCCTGTATTGTGCATTATTGGATTGACTAAATTCACGTTATAATTGTAGCTGTTGCTACATGCACACAATGTCAGGGATTCTACGTTGGAAAATGCTCAAGATGCTTATAGATCACATCATTGAGCACAGGTCAGATATGAAAAGGAATGTTCCATCTAATGCTTTAGCACAACATAGAATAGACAAAGGTAATTCACATAACTTTAAATTTAAAGTGTTGGAAGTCATACATAAAAATTTGAGACTGGGGGATCAGAATAATAAGCTAGAGATGTCTGAATACAGATGGATAGTAAGACTTGCAGCAGACAGAACACCTGGGTTAAATAACAGAGTAACACTTAAACCTATGCTTGATTTTAGACAGAAGCAATACAAATAGTTATAACTTTCACTATTTGTATTGGGTATATATATATATATATATATATATATATATATATATATATATATATATATATATATATATATATATATATATATATATATATATATATATATATATATATGTATATATATATATATATATATATATATATATATATATATATATATATATATATGTTTACACTTCTATTTGATGTTTAGAATATCAAAAATACATGACACATTACATATGTATAAAATAAAACATTACAGTTGGCATCTATGCTAATATTTATGAAGTTTGAAAATGGTAAGCAAAATTTATCTTAATTTAATCCATTTATTTTATATACTATTTAAATATATATATATATATATATATATATATATATATATACATATATATTAGAAATGTGTTTAGTTGATTAATTTTTACTTTTAAAAACTTTTTTCTCTGCTGGACAGGATGAATGTATAAGTATTGTGTGTTTTAGAAGAGCTTATGTTCTTAATGATTTTTATTCGCACATTGGATGGCTGTGTCATGTGGGTTATTGGCATATCATTTATAAGACAATGTTTTAACTTGTTCAACTTTAACACAGAAGAAGGGAGATTCCCGAAAGCTTTGTTTGTTATTTAATAAAGTGAGTGTTTTTCTACCCATTCAGTTTTCTTTTTTGTTTTTTAACAAATACATACTAAGACGTCAGCCACCACTGAAGGTCCTTCTTGCACGCATTCGTTATGACAATTTGATGTAACATTGAAAGTTTCTGAAAGGACCATTGAGAGAATAGGAGCTATTGTAGAATTCGCATATGCATTCGTGTGAAGGGAATGGCAATTATTGCTGCTGCCATCGATCGTAGCAATTTGAGTACCATTGAGACTGGGGCTTTTTTTCTCAGAAGCAGGTCTGATAGTTGTTCTCATGAGAAAGAAATTCTTTTTGGGGGTAGATTTAATGTCACAGAAACTGTGTTTAGTTTTGCTCCAATGAGAAGGCTGTCTGTTGCAATGGCGATAAGGCAGATTTTCCTAAGTTTATAGTAATCACCATTTGAATGCATAGCTGTAAGGTTGTGGCCCTCGCTTGAATGAGGTGATGCTTGGTGATGGCAGTGAGGAGCCAGTCATCTAGATAAGGAAACACCAGGAATCCCAACCATCTCAGGTGAGCGGCGACTACTGCCATACATTTGGTCAACACTCTGGGGGCTATAGTAAGACCAAAGGGCAGAGTGCGAAATTGATATAGGCTGGCTCCCACCTGGAAGCGTAGATGATCCCTGGATGGTCTGTCCATCTTTATGTGGTAGTACACATCCTGAAGATCTATACAGCACATCCAATTGTCTTTTCCCAGAAATGGAAGCATTGACTGAAGTGTGACCATCTGGAACTTCGTCTTTTTCACTTACTTGTTTAGTCTGCTTAGGTCCAGAATAGGTCTCCAGTCCCCTGTTTTCTTTGGAACTAAAAAGAAAGTACAGTTTTGTACCTACCATAAATGTAGATGTTCAAGTGTTCACACTGCTGCAGTCATTACACTTGGGTTATCCTGCCGTCAGGCGGTTCCCCAGCCGGCCTGAGTTCCAAAGTCTTGGTCCGACGTCGGTTGCTGTCACCTCCTCCCTGACGTCAGTGCGACAGGGGTATATAAGATGCAGCCGACACAGTTTTCTTCAGTTTTTCTTGCCCCAGATGTCAGCTGCCCCAAAATAGGTAGGCAACTCAAATTGCTAGTAAAACATGAATAAGAAAAGCAAACCGTAACTTTCAGGTACCAGCAAATACTCCCCATAGGTAGTAAAGGGTAGAAGACCTAGGTAGGTATCAGCAAAAAAAGAGGGGTAGGAGGGAGGGTAACCTGGACTGCAGCAGTGTGAACACTCGAACATCTACATTTATGGTAGGTACAAAACTGTACTATGTTCATCATGTTACACTGCTGCAGTCATTACACTTGGGTAGAATCCCAAAGATGAGGTAGGGTGGCTGGTTCTAAATTGCATTAGGGGTGGCTATAAGTCCCTGCAGCACTGCAGAGGTGAAGCCAGCTCTGGATTTGGAGTATAGAGGTAGATGGTAATGCTTGGTGAAGGTATGCACAGAGCTCCATGTTGCTGCTTCCAAAATATCCTTGGTAGGTACTCCTCTGAGGTAGGCCTTTGAGGTAGCTGTTGCCCTGGTGGAGTGTGATCTAATGCTGGTAGGCACAGGTTTTCCATGGTGCGTGTAGCAGAAAAGTATGCAATGTCCTATCCATTTGGAAATAGTCTGTTTTGAAATGGCTTTTCCCTGTGCTCCTGCAGCATATGCTACCAATAATTGCTCAGATTTTCTGAAAGCTTTGGTTTTGTCCAAGTAGAAGCGCAAGTTACTGTGAATGTCCAATGAATGCAGCAGTTTCTCCCCTTTATTCTGTGGTTTTGGATAGAAGGTTGGCAAGTGAATGGTTTGGTTTAGGGACACACTTGAAACCACCTTAGGCATGAAAGTAGGGTTAGTTCTTAAGGACAACCTGTCCTAGTGGAAAATGAGGAAAGGTTCCACTGCCATTAAGGCCTGTAATTCTGAAACTCTTCATGCTGATGTGAGTGCCAGGAGCAGAGCAGTTTTCCAAAAGGTATATTTTAATTCTGCTGTGCTAGCTGGCTCAAAGGGAGGTAAAGTTATTTTTTTCAAAACAAAGCTGAGGTCCCAAGTTGGAGCAGGTGCTCTAAGGGGCAGTCTTATGTTTTTAGCCCCTCTGAGGTACTGTTTTAGCAAAGGATGAGAGAAAACTGGTGGATACGTATTGTAATGAGCAGAGATGGCAGAAGTGTGGATCTTGATGGATGAAAAGGAGAGGCCTTTGTCCAGCATCTCAGTCAAATATTGCAGTATCTGAGGAATGTTTGGCACAACAGGGTCAAGGCTGTGAGCCTGGTTTCAGGCACAGAATCTCTTCCATTTATCTGAATAGGCTTTCCTGGTACTAGGCCTTCTGGCCTCCAGGATGACATCCATAACAGCTTTTGAGAAAGACATTGCTTGCTTGGCTAAGGAATCTTCCATGCAGCAAGGTTTAAGGTCCTTAGCTGACTGTGGAGTATCTGATTGTTGTGCTGAGAGAGTAGATGTGGTATTTGAGGCAAAATCCAGGGTGGTTGTTGTGCTAAGTTTTTTAAGATTGGGTAACAGTGCTGGCGTGGCCAGTCTGGTGCAATCAGTATCATTTTTGGCTCCTCTTGCCTGGCTTTTATGACTACCTTTGGAAGAAGAGGTAGTGGTGGGAAAGTGTATACTGTTAGGTTTTTCCAGCTGAATGAGAGGGCATCCACTTTCCATGCTTGTGGATGATAGCTCCTTGTGCAGAATTTCTGTAGCTGGCAATTCCTTGGGGATGCAAACAGATCTATGTCCGGGCTCCACCATTTCTGTGTTATCATTTTGAATATTTGTGGATTCAATTCCCATTCGTGGGGATCCATGATATTTCTGCTTAAGTCTTCTGCCAGTGTGTTTTTCTCTCCCGGCAGGAATTGTGCTTGTAGATGAACTTGATAGATTATGGCTGTGTTCCACAAGGTCATTGCTTGTCTGCAGAGGGGGTAAGAATGGGTGCCCCCTTACTTGTTTATGTACCACATGACTGTGGTGTTGTCTTGTCTTTAGTAGCAGTTGTCCTGGATGCAGCAGGTCCTTGAAAGCTATAAGAGCATTTTGTACAGCTAGCATCTCTTTTTGATTGATGTGAAGATACCTTTGTTCTATCGGCCACTTGCCCTGAATGCATTTTCCTGCCATGTGTGCTCCCCAGGCCTTATCCGATGCATCTGTTGTCAGTATGTTCCTGGCTGTGGGTTGAGTGAAAGGCTGTCCCTTGTTGAGGTGACAAGCTTGAGCCCACCATCGAAACTCCTATTGAAGGCAAGGTATTAGTGGTATAACGGTTTCCAAACTTTGACAGTGTTGAGACCATACATTCTTTAGGTACCATTGTAGTTTCCTCATATGCAGTCTGGCATATGGAATTAGTAGTATGCAAGATGCCATGAAGCCCAAGGCCAGCAGAATTTTTCTTGCAGGGAGCTGGGTCCTTGTTGCCATCAATTGAAAGTATTGTGTCAGTTGTCCTTGCTTGTCTGGCGTGAAAAAAGCCATCTGGGCCATTGTGTTCAAGCTGGCACCCAGGAATATTATCTCTTGTGAGGGCACTAGTTTTGATTTCTTTTCATTTACTGTGTACCCCAGGCAACTTAACTTTTTTTACAAACGCCAGATGCTGTAGAAGAATGTCCTTGCTCTCTGCTTGAATCAGGCAGTCGTCCAGGTATGGGTAAATTTGAATTCCTCTTTGTCTGCAAAATGCAATTACTGGTGCCAGGCACTTTGTGAACACCCTGGGCGCAGTAGATAAGCGAAAAGGCAGTGCAGAGAATTGGTAATGCTTTGGACAAGCTATGAATCTGAGGTATCTTCTGCAGTTTTGTCCCATAGGGACATGCAGGTATGCCTCCTTGAGGTCCAAGGTCACGAGCCAAGCTTGCTTGCCCAGAATGGGAAGAAGCTGCTGCAATGTCAACATTTTGAATCTCGGAACATCCAGGTAAGTGTTTAGAGATGAAAGATCCAGAATAGGCCTCCAGGCTTTGTCTTTCCTGGGTACCAGAAAGAGTCTTGAATAAAATCCTTGTCCTTGTTCCTGTGGAGGTACCTTTTGAATAGCTCCCATGGTCATGAGTGCTGTAATTTGTTTTTGAGCCTCTGCCCATTGATTTGGTGGCAGATTTGGCATACCTTTTAACCTTGGCAGAGTGTGAAAGTGGAACCTGTACCCCTGTGAAACAATACTGAGAACCCATTTGTCTTTGGTGATCATATGCCAGTTGTGATAGAAAAGAGCCAGTTTTCCTCCCAAAGGGGCTGCCAAGAGAGAAATGCTTGTCAGCTGTAGTGGGAAGTCATTGGGACTGTTTTTTGTAAGGTTATTGTCTGTCTTCCCCTTCTTTGTGACCTGGTGCACCCCATTGTCGAGGCCTGTAAGGACCTTGAGACTGTCCTCTACCTCTTGGGTGTCTGTATTTGCCCCTTTGAGGTCTGCCTGTAACTGGAAAGGACCAATTCTTTGTTGGCCAGTTTCTGCTAAATCGAGGAGGTTGTACCTGTAAGAAATCCTTCACTGTTTGCAAAGATTTTGCTTTATCCTCCATTTTCTTTAGTACCTCTTCTGCCTGAACACCAAATAAGACATCATGCTGCAAAGGTGCATCCAATAGTTTTGCTTTAACATGATCTGGAAATGTGTGTTCTTTTAACCATGCATGCCTTCTAATGACAGAGCCTGTAACTGCTGCTCTACAGGAGGCCTCTAAAGAATCAAAACCACATTGCAAAGTATGCTTCCCCACTTGTTCAGCAGTATGCAATAAATCCTGCATTTCTTTAAAATTAGGAGCATCTGTATCTGAAAGCATTTTTTGTTTCAACTGAGACATCAGAAATTGCTGATATTTTAACATGTGAAATTGGCAGTTTAAAGCTCTCATTGCTAAAGTTGCAGATGTATATACTTTTTTTCCCCATCTGTCTAATGCTCTGGAGTCTCTGTCAGAGGGAACTGGATTCTTTGCTGATGAGGCCTTAACCCCTTTGGGTCCCTGAGAAATAGTTTCTGGGTCTGCCACTGGGCTTTTATACAGAAATTTGTGTGAGTCAGGGACTCTAATACCTATCTGGTTTAACTGGAGCTGGAGGCAAGGGATCAGGATTTAAGCTGGATTCAGTGAACACATCATCCACAATATCTAACACTGGCAGAATAGCAAGGGGTCTGTTCTGAGGCAAAAGAAGGAATTCTCTAAGCCTTTTCTTGGATTCTGAATAATCCTGGCCTTCCCAATGGAAATGCTCCCTCATGGTGTGTAAAGTTTCCCCAAAAGAGTAATCCTCTGGTGGAGAGGCTGATGGAATAGATTCCTCAGCATCAGAATCCTCATAAGGGGGTAAAGAATAACCTATGTCTGAGGAAGAATCTGAGGAAATGGACATCTGGTTGGATGATTCATAATCCACATCCTGTCTGGGCCTTTTATCAGGAGGGGGATGGGACCCCCTGATCAGAGTGATCAGGTCTTTGGCCATTTTGAGCATTTGTTTCTTAGGCATGGAGGCCTGGCCTGGAGACTGTGATTTCTTTGTTTTAAGAGGAGGTTTAGACTTAGAAGAGGGTTTAATGCTAAGCTGACTAGGTCTGAAGACACCCTCTGAAGCTACGGGTGGTTCAAGTACTCTGGATCCCTCTACAGGGTCGGTATCGGTAGTCAGTAAAACTTGGGAGTCCAATGGTCCAGCCATCTCGATGGAATCGGTGGCTGCCTGTGGTTCTGCAGAAATGGTCGTCAGGGGCTGCGAAGGCACCTCGCTGAAAACCGGAGAACCAGCGAATGGCCTAGAAGAGGCTTCATCGTCAGTTTTGGGCCTCGGATGCCTGTCTTTGTGCTTTTTATAAGTAGCGGTCATCGGACGTTCTGACGGCATCGTGTAATTAAATTTTCTGCCAAAATAATGTCGGGCAAAATCAAACCGACGTTTTAATAGGGTGCTTGTTAAACCTAGCACAGAACCGACAACCAGTGACGTCGTGGTCTGGGCCTAGGCATGGGATACAATAAGAATGGAAATCCTTATGAGGTATTTGCTCCCACAAGAAATACAGTTATTAACTTTTACTGACATTGGTCTGAGGCAAGAAAAAGTTTCCCCAACGGGGTACTTAGCTTTGTAGAAGACTTCGGTTCTGGATTCGGAAATGAAAATCTCAGGAGTCGGCCGACCGGCACTTGTGAACTGCTTTTGTTTCGGGCACCGCGCGGCAAGAAAGACTGAAGAAAATGGCGCTGGCTGCATCTGTCGCACTGACGTCACGGAGGAGGCGACAGCAACTGATGCCGGACCCAGACTTTGGAACTCAGGCCGGCTGGGGAACCGCCTGATGGCAGGATAACCCAAGTGTAAAGACTGCAGCAGTGTACCACGATGAACATCATTGAGTAAGTTCCGGATCCTCTTTGGTCTGCTGGGACTGGCTGGATGACTCATTTGTCTAGCAACCTTTGGATCTTTAGGGCTGCTAAGTCCCTGATACTGGGTGGAATGTCTGGGATTTTCTTTACTAGAGGGTGTGGGGTGGCAAAGGGAATAGAGTATCCTCTGGATATTATGCTTTGTACCCAGCTGTCTTTTGTTATTTTAACCAGGCATCTAGGTACAAAGATAGGCGTCCCCCGACTGCCTCCAGAGATGGACAGTCAGGCCTCCGCTCAGGAGTGCTGATAGGGCTTGCCAAAGAACTGCTCTATGTCGCCCTGGTTCTGCAGACCCCCCTGCCACGTGGACAGCGTCTTCCATTATTACCCCCTCCTCTGCCTCTAAAGGGGGTGTCACCATGAGGAGTGTTTTGGAAAGATCTTTGAGACTTATGGAACCATAACTTTCCACCTCCCCTCCTTTTGGGGTAGTGTCTGTTCAGGGAAGAAAAATGTACACCGATGGTAGACAAGGTCTTTCCGTCTTTCTCACTCCTGGTAAGAGTTTTCTTAACCTTAGGTCCGAAAAGGGACAAACCGTCAAAGGGGGTGTTAATGAAGGAAGACTTAAAGGGTTCTGCAAAGGAACATAAGCGCATCCAGGAATGGTTCCTGAGAGCGATTCCTGTACCCGCTGCCCTGCTCGTACCATCAGGTGCGTAAAACAACAGATGCATGGAAGAGTTCACTAATTAAGAGTGGAGAGCTGGGAAGTTACCTTGTCCTAATCTCTCGCAGCTACTAAACCCTGTAGGGTATCTCCTAGCTCATTCAGGAGATCCTTCTGTAACCTGGTAATGTGTGAGGTAGTTCAGCGATCGAACGAAGGCCGCTGAACTGAACATACGCTTTCTACATCTGTCCATAATCCTAGATTCCCTATTAGGAGGATGAACAGGTGAAGAAGTCTCCGATAATTCCTTCTTGGTGGCTGCCGCCACCACCATAGCATCAACCGGTACTTCTTTGGTAAGGTAAAGTCTTTCTAGTGGGCTGGTAATAAATTTGCTGGGCCTCCCAGGGACAGGCTCCATGGTGTCTGGGGACTCTCACGCCCTTCAAGTGTGCTGCAATTCCAGCAACTCATTGAAGGGTGGAGACACCCAACAGGTGGAGGGTTGACATCCGAAAGCCTTCAGGAGAACTGACTCATCATCAGAAGGGTTTATGGGATTTCCAGCCACCCCTCTGTTTAAGAATCTCTAAGATATCTGCAAAGGAGACATCTTCTGAGGGGGACCGTGGGAACCCTTCTGACTCATCCAAGTCAGTATCCGAAGCGACTGACTCCAGCGGGGAGTCCAAATGTTTCCTCTTGCAGAGTCTCTTCCTAGGCACTTCTTCAGTGGGGGCTTCTGGAGAGGTTTCGGAAGAACATGGCTCACCCAATGGAGCTTCCTGAGGCTCAGGATCTCTACGCTTCAAAGGATCATGTGATGAAGAGGCAGACACCGGTGCTTTCAGGGAGGGAGCTGCTTGTACTGATGGAGTGGTTGTTGGGGTGGACAAAGCCCTCCTAATAGCTTCGAAGGCCCCTCGGCCCAGACGAGAAGAGTCCCTTGGATCCGAAGAACTGATGGAAATAGTCTGCGCCGGTACAGAGGGCTCTGAGCCAAAGGTCGGGGCAGAGCTCACTCAAGCCGAAGCCCCAAGAGGAAAAGTCGGTACTGACAAGTCGGTCCAACTGTCCTCCCCGGACCTGACCAGTGAGTGTCGGCCCGAAATTCCTCAGTCGGTGCCGAGGGTTATCAGGGCAGTTGGGGCCAAAAAAAACCTATAGAACGTGTTGGACCCGAAGGGTCCACGATCATCAGTTCTGTGCTTTCAGGCTCCAAAACATCCATGTGAGTTGGAGGAGGAACAGAACATGTAGGAGGAACTAAGATGGTCTCTGAAGTCCCCTGGGTCGGTGCCGATAAAAAAGTTTTGCTAGCACCAGTATAGTACAGTTTTGTACCTACCATAAATGTAGATGTCCGAACAGGATAGCATCTGCAGTCCTTACAAATGGGTTGTCCTGTCGTCAGGCAGCCCTTCGGTCGGCCGGATTCCAAAGTCTGGGTCTGGCCTCGGCTGGTGTCGCACTTCACCCGACGTCATCACTGCTGGTCTTCGGGTATAAAGGCATCAGCCGACGCCATTTTCCTCAGTGTTTCTTGCCCCAGATGCCAGTTGCCCTCTTGGATAGCTAAATTTTGGATAAATGCCAATGTTTCCAAAAGGTAGAAGGCAAACACAAAAATAAGCATGTATGTACATATATACAAACAAATACACCATAAGAAATCCCCCCCCAGCTAGCTATTAGGTGGGCAAATACCCTAGGAGTACCACAGAGGGAAGGAGGGTGGGTAATCCTGACTGCAGATGCTATCCTGTTCGGACATCTACATTTATGGTAGGTACAAAACTGTACTATGTCCTTCAAGGATGCATCTGCAGTCCTTACAAATGGGTAGAATACCATAGCCAAACTAGGGAGGAGGAAGAAGAAATTATGGTGTAGTTAGGATCCCTTGCAAAACAGCAGTGGCAAACCCTGCTCGGGATCTAGAGTATAGAGGTAAGTTATAATGCTTGGCAAATGTATGCACGGAGGTCCAAGTAGCAGCCTCTATAATGTCCTTGGTAGCCACTCCTCGTAAGAAAGCTGTGGTAGTGGCTGTAGCCCTTGTAGAATGAGGCCTTATGTCCTGTGGAATTTGCTTTCCATGGTAGGAGTAACAGAATCTTATGCAATTTCCTATCCACTTGGAGATTGTCTGTTTGGAAATTGCTTTTCCTTCCCTTCCTGTTGCATATGCTACTAGAAGCTGGTCAGTTTTTCTATTGCCCTTGGTTCTGTCCAGGTAGTAGCAACTGTCTATGTACATCCAAGGTATGCAGCAGTCTTTCCCCCTGTTCTGTGGATTGGGAAAGAAGGTAGGTAGGTGGATTGCCTGGTTTAGAGACACTCTGGATACCACCTTAGGCATAAATGTAGGATTAGTTCTCATGGACACTCTATCTTGATGGAAGATTAGAAAGGGTTGTACTGCCATTAAAGCCTGTAGTTTCGAAACCCTTCTTGCTGAAGTAATTGCCAGCAGGAAAGCAGTTTTCCAGGATAGGTGTTGAAGATCTGCTGTTGCTGCTGGTTCGAATGGAGGGAGTGTCAATTTTTCTAGCACAAAGTTCAAGTCCCATGCTGGTAATGGTGGTTTCCTAGGAGGTTTTACATTCTTAATTCCTCTCAGAAACTGCCTGAGTAGAGGATGTGAGAAGACAGGGGGATCGAAGCTGTATTCTGCAGAAATAGCTGATGCATGTATCTTGATGGAGGAATAGGACAGGCCCGTATGGAGAAGCTCTGCCAAATACTCCAGGATGTTGGCAATATCTACCTTTGACACATCTTTCCTCTTTCAGTACTCCAAATGACAAACCTTTTCCATTTTCCTGCATAGTTCCTTCTTGTTGAAGGTCTGCGGGCCTCAAGGATAATGTCTTTAACCCTTTGGGATAAATCTGGGTTAGTTGCTCTTATGTAATGTTCCAGGCAGTCAGTTGCAGAGTTTTCAGGTTTGGATGCAGGATGTTGTAGTCGCTCTGAGTTAACATCAAAGGAATCAGGGTAGTGTCCACGTTTCCCCCCGAGACATGCTCCTCAGTAATGGATACCAATGTTGTCTTGGCCAATTTGGAGCTATCAGAATTATCCTGGGACGTTCCTCTTTGATTTTCAGTAGTACCTTGTGCATCAAAGGAAGAGGTGGAAATGCATATGCTGTCAGGCCTTTCCAACTGAAGGATAGAGAGTCCACCTTCCAAGCAAGTGGGTGGTATGTCCTTGTGCAGAATTTCTTGAGCTGGTGATTGAGTGGGGATGCGAATAGGTCTATTTGTGGCATTCCCCATTTCTTTGTGATGGCCTTGAAGATGTCCGGGTGTAGCATCCATTCGTGAGCATCCGAGGTAGTTCTGCTTAACATGTCTGCTAGGATGTTTTCTTTTCCCGGTACAAATATTGCCTGTAACTGAATATTGTAACTCAGAGCCATATTCCATAGGTCCAGAGCCATTCGGCATAGGGGGTATGAATGAGTGCCTCCCTGTTTGTTGATGTACCACATGACTGTGGTGTTGTCTGTCCTTAACATCAATTGGCCTTCTTTGAGGAAAGGTCTGAAATTCTGGATTGCTAGTTTTACTGCCAGCATTTCTTTTTGATTTATGTGCAGGTGCAGCTGATCTGGAGTCCATAAGCCTTGAATGCACTTGTCCAGCATGTGGGCCCCCCAACCGAGGTCTGAGGCGTCCGTTGTGATGGTTTGGCTTGGTTGAATGCTGTGGAAGGACAAACCTGGGTTTGACTGGCATGCCTGAGCCCACCATAGGAGCTCTTGTTTCAGGCATGGGATTAGTGGTATTTCGGTTTCTAAGCTGTGCCTGTGTTGAGACTATAAATTCTTTAGGTACCACTGTAGCTTTCTCATATGCAGTCTGGCATGGGGGACCAGGATTATGCAGGATGCCATGAAGCCCAAGGCCTGCAGTACTTTCCTTGCTGTTAGTTTGTTCTGCTTTGTTAATGCCAAGAAGTAAAGAGGAAGTTGTTCTTGTTTTTCTGCAGTTAGGAATGCCATCTGTTTTACTGTGTCCAATTCTGCACCCAAGAATGTTCTTGTTTGGGATGGTATCAGTCTTGACTTTTTTAAATTGACTGTGTATCCCAGGGCTTGTAGTAAGCAAATGACTCTTTGTAAGTCTTGTGTCAGCTTGGTTTTGTTGTCCGCTTGTATCAGGCAGTCGTCCAGGTATGGATAAATTTGGATTCCCTGAAGCCTGCAGTGAGCGATTACTGATGCCAGGCATTTCGTGAACACTCTGGGCGCAGGAGATAAGCCAAAGGGCAATGCTGAGAATTGATAATGCTCTGATCCTGCAAGAAATCTGAGGTATCTTCTGCAATTTGGTCGTATGGGGACGTGCAGGTATGCCTCCTTGAGATCTAGAGTTACCAGCCAATACTCCTTGCCCAGCATGGGAAGAAGTTGCTGTAGGGTCAGCATTTTGAATTTTGGAACAATGATGAATGTGTTTAAAGCGGACAGGTCGAGAATAGGTCTCCAACTTTTCTCTTTCTTGGTACCAGGAAGAGTCTGGAGTAAAATCCCTTGCCCTGTTCTGTAGGTGGTACCCTTTCCACAGCTCTCATCTTTGTTAATTGAGCTATTTGTTTTAGAGCTTCTGTCTTTTGATTTGGTGGTAGGTTTGGCATTCCTCTTTTACTGGTAAAGTGTGGAAATGAAACCTGTAGCCTTGGTCTATAGTTTGCAAAATCCACTTGTCTCTTGTGATATAGTGCCAGTTTTTGAAAATAAGGCTAACTTTCCGCCTAAGGGTGCTGCTATTTGTTCCCTGGTAGGTGTCAGAGCCAAGTCACTGTGATTGTCCTGTTGCAGTGGTAGTGGTTGTATCTGTGCCTCGTTGGTTATTGCCTTGCCACTGGCGTCCCCTGTAGGCACCTCCTCTGGATTGATTTCTGCCTCTTGAACGCCTATTCCTGCCTCTCTGAGTTTTAGAGGAGTCTGGAAAGGACCAATTTTTGGAAGGCCAGTTCCTGCTAAACCTTGGGGCTGAACCTGTAAGAAATCTTTAACTGTTTGTACAGATTTTGCCTTCTCTTCCATTTTCTTCATTACCTGTTGGGCAGGAGAACCAAATAGACTGACCTTATCCATAGGAGCATCTAATAGCTTTGCTTTAACATGATCCGCAAGACCTGTTCTTTCAACCATGCATGCCTTCTTATAACTGTGCCAGTCATGGCTGATCTAAATGAAGCCTCCAGTACATCATAGCCACATTTTAAAGAATGGTTACTAACCTGCTGAATGTTATTCACCATTTCTAGAACATATTTCTTATCTAAGGAATCATCAGAGGACAGTTTCTTAGTTAACTGATCAAGCATAAACTCTTGGTATTGGATCATATGAAACTGACAGTTCAAAGCTCTAGCTGAGAGAGTAGCAGAGGTGTATACTTTTTTGCCCCATCTCTCTAAGGACCTGGATTCCCTTTCAGAAGGGAGAGGGTTTTTCGCTGAGGTCGAAGCTACTGCCTTAGGCCCCTGGGAGATAGTCTCAGGATCTGCAAAAGGAGCCTTGTATAAGTGGTGATGAGTGTCTGGGACCCTGTAAAACCTATCAGGCTTAGCAGGGGCTGGAGGTAAAGTATCAGGAGCAGTGCAAGCATCATTAAATGCATCATCTACAACAGGAAGAACTGGAGGTATAGCTAAAGGCCTATGTTGGTAAGTGTAAAAGGTCCTAAGCCTTTTTCTTGAATCTGAGAAATCTTGTCCCTGCCATTGGAATTGCTCTCTCATGGCATGTAAGGTTTCCCCAAAGGAAAATTCCTCTGGTGGAGAGGCAGAAGGAATCGATTCTTCAGCATCGGAATCTTCATAAGTAGAAAAAGGAGCCTCTGGATGGTCTGTATTGTCTGTATCATCAGAAGAGTCATCTGAGGACACTGGCTCAGGGGGCTCTGCTCTAGGTCTCTTTTCTGGAGGTTGAGAGGCCCTGTCTGGGTGAGATTGGGATCCCCTTATTAACGAGATGAGATCCTCTGCCAGAGTAAGTATTTGGGAACTGGAACTGGGCCTGTGAGAGGGGGGCTTAACAGGCACAGACTTAGCAGTTTTGGCTGCTTTAGCCCTGGCAAAGGCCTTTATAGACATGGCTGCAGGAGGCCTAGCAGCACCACGTGCTGGGGTAGAGACATCCAAAGGGATGGTGTCCGATAATTCTTGAGAAACCACAGTAGTAGGCAAAACTTCAGAGGCCGATTCAACTAGGGTAGAAGGGGCCTCGGTAGTAGTCATGGATTCGGCTGAAGATTGACCCGTTTGCTCGGTTGTCGGTCCTTTTCTTTGCGTTTCTTAACAATTTGAGTAGTCGGAGGATCCGACGGCATAATGTACGCAAAATCTGAGCCGAAAAACTGTTCAGCAAACTCCGACCGACGCCTAAGCGTTCGTCGGTTGAAGGAAGCACAGGCTAAACAAGCTGCTACGTCGTCGTCTGGGCCTAAACAAGGTAAGCAGTAAGAGTGGAAATCTTTATGAGGTATTTGTTTCCCACAAGTTAAACAGTTATTCACTTTTTCTGACATCGGCTGAGGCAAGAAAGAGTCACCAACGGGGTACTTAGCTTTTTAGAAGTCTTCGAAGTAGTATTCGGTAGTAGTAATCTCTGGATCTGACCGACCGGCACTTGCGAACAGCTTCTGCTTCGGGCGCCACGCGGCAAGAAAGACTGAGGAAAATGGCGTCGGCTGATGCCTTTATACCCGAAGACCAGCAGTGATGACGTCAGGTGAAGTGCGACACCAGCCGAGGCCAGACCCAGACTTTGGAATCCGGCCGACCGAAGGGCTGCCTGACGACAGGACAACCCATTTGTAAGGACTGCAGATGCATCCTTGAAGGACATCTGCAGGAGCTTCTTCTCCACATGGTCCAAATACAGATTAGACGGTCTACTGGAGGCCTGTGAGGAATGTGACGAGGCCACAGATTGTAGTATAAGAGACTTTAAGGTTGGAGATACCAGCTCCGAATCATAATGACAGTCGGTTCTGAAGGCTGTGGAACCAATGTCAATGCTTTACTGGAAAATTACAGTTTTGTACCCAACATAAATGTAGATGTCCGATAGACATACAACTGCAGTCATAACATATGGGTTGCCCTGCCTCAGGCAGCCCTCGCTCGGCCGGATTCCAAAGTCTGAGTCCGACGTCGGCTGATGTTGCCTTTTTCTCCGACGTCAGAGCGGCTGGAGTACATAAGCATCAGCCGACGCCATTTTCTTCAGTGTTTCTTGCCCCAGATGCCAGGTGCCCTCCAAGGAAGGCTGTAATCAAATTGGAAGACAAAAACAGGATTCCAGACAAATAAATGAGCAATAAAACAAATACACCATAACAGATATCCCCAGCTAAGAGAAACAGGGATAGGAGTGGACCCTAGGCATAGAGGGGTATGGAGGAGGGAAATGACTGCAGTTGCATGTCTATCAGACATCTACATTTATGGTAGGTACAAAACTGTACTATGTCCTTCAAGAATGCAACTGCAGTCATAACATATGGGTAGAATACCATAGCTTAGCTGGGGGAGGAGGAATGCTCTAGGAAAAAGATGGTGTGGCAATCAAACCCTGCAGGACTGCCGAAGCAAAGCCTGCTCTGGATCTGGAGTATAGAGGGAGATTGTAATGTTTGGAGAATGTATGCACGGAGCTCCATGTAGCAGCTTCTAGAATGTCCTTAGTAGGCACCCCTCTTAAGAATGCTGTAGAGGTGGCTGTAGCTCTGGTGGAATGTGGTCTGACATTGGCTGGAACAGTCTTTCCATGAAGGGAATAACAGAATCTGATGCAATGTCCAATCCATTTTGAAATGGTCTGTTTTGAAATTGCTTTTCCTTGGACTGCAGGGGCGTAAGCTAAAAAAAGTTGTTCAGACTTCCTACTGGCCTTGGTTCTGTCCAGGTAGTATCGAAGTTGTCTGTGAATGTCCAAGGTATGTAACAGTCTTTCCCCCTTATTCTCAGGATTGGGGAAGAAAGCAGGCAGATGAATAGCTTGATTTAAAGAAACCCTAGATACCACCTTTGGCATAAAAGTAGGGTTGGTCCTTAATGAAACCCTGTCTCTGTGAAAAATTATGAACGGTGGTATTGCCATTAGGGCCTGTAGTTCCGAAACCCTTCTTGCTGAGGTAATTGCCAACAGGAAAGCTGTCTTCCATGAGAGAAATTGCAAGTCAACTGAAGCTGCTGGCTCAAAAGGAGGTAGAGTCAGTTTTTCTAGGACAAAATTAAGGTCCCAGGCTGGCACTGGGGCCTTTCTTGGTGGCTTAATGTTCTTGATTCCCCTGAGGAATTGCCTTAGCAGAGGGTGTGAAAAGACAGGAGGATCAGTGTTATATCTAGCTGAAATAGCTGATGCATGAATCTTTATGGAAGAATATGAGAGGCCGTTCTTTAGCATATCTGCCAAATATTCCAAGATGAGTGGGATGTTCAACAATGATGCATCATGTCCCTTGCTGGTATTCCAATTGCTGAATCTCTTCCATTTTGCTAAGTAAACCTTTCTGGTGGATGGTCTTCGAGCCTCTGTTAGTATCCGCTGAACTTCCTTGGAGAGAGCTAGGTTGAGGTTATTTATGGGATCTCCCAGGCTGTTAGCTGCAGTGTCTGAAGGTTTGGATGCACTGTTTTGAAATTGTGTTGAGTCAAAAGTAGAGGCCATTGGGGAAGGGCCCACCTCCTGGTGTGACATATGCTCCGTAGTAGTGGGTACCAGTGTTGTCTTGGCCAGTCCGGAGCTATTATGATTCCCTTGGGTCTCTCTGCTTTGATCTTTAGTAATACTGAGGTCATCAGTGGCAGAGGTGGGAATGCATAGATTGTTAGGAAGTTCCAGTTGAATGAGAGAGCATCTATTTTCCAAGCTTTTGGATGGTATGTCCTTGTGCAGAATTTTTGTAGATGGTGGTTGAGGTGAGAGGCAAATAAGTCTACTTCTGGCCTGCCCCATGTCGAAGTGAGTTGTGTGAAGATCTTCGGATGTAACCTCCACTCGTGTGGATCTGTGAAATTCCTGCTTAGGCTGTCCGCCAACACATTGTCTTTGCCTGGAACAAACTGGGATTGTAACTGGATGTTTAGGCTCAGTGATTTTTCCCAAAGATGCATTGTCAGTCTGCAAAGGGGGTAAGAGTGGGTGCCCCCTTGCTTGTTTATATACCACATCACAGTGGTGTTGTCTGTCCGTATCAGTAAATGGCCTTGCTGAAGTTGGTGTTGAAAGGCCTCGATGGCATGCATTACTGCCAGCATTTCCTTTTGGTTTATGTGCAGATGTGTTTCCTTTGGAGACCATTGTCCTTGTATACACCTGCCTTCCATGTGCGCCCCCCATCCAAGGTCTGAGGCGTCTGTGGTCATGGTCTGTGTTATCTGTGGTTTTTTGAATGACATACCTGTGTTTGCCTGGCTCACCGAGGCCCACCATAGGAATTCCTTTTGTAGGCATGGAATGAGCAGTATGGTTGTCTCCAAGTTGTTGCTGTGCTGAGACCAAATGCTTTTTAGGTACCACTGAAGCTTTCTCATGTGTAGTCTTGCTAATGGAACCAGGAGAATGCAGGATGCCATGTAACCCAGGGCCTGTAGGAATCTCCTTGCAGTCATCTGGGTGAGTTTTGCTAAATCTTTGAAGTAATGAGTTAACTTCTCTCGCTTGTCTTCTGTCAGGTAAGCCATTTGAGAGGCTGTGTCTAATTTGGCTCCTAAGAAGATTATTTGCTGGGATGGCTGCAGTCTTGACTTTTGGAAGTTGACTGTGTATCCCAGAGCTTGAAGTAATCGTATGACATAGTCCAAGTTTTTTGTCAACATCAATTTGTCGTCCGCTTGTATGAGGCAGTCGTCCAGGTACGGGTAAATTTGTATCCCCTGGAGCCTGCAATGAGCAATTACTGAAGCCAGGCATTTTGTGAATACTCTGGGCAGTAGATAAGCCAAATGGCAATGCTGAGAATTGATAATGCTCTGGCCCTGCAAGAAATCTGAGGTATCTTCTGCAGCTGTGTCTGATAGGGACATGCAGGTATGCCTCCTTGAGGTCCAGAGTAATCAGCCAAGACCCCTTGCCCAGCATGGGAAGGAGTTGCTGTAGAGTCAGCATCTTGAACTTTGGTACTATGAGAAAGGTGTTTAATGCGGACAAATCCAGTATTGGTCTCCGTTGAGATTCTTTTCTTGGAACAAGGAACAGTCTTGAGTAAAACCCCTGACCTTGTTCTTGCTGTGGAACTCTTTCTATTGCTTTCATCAGAGTCAGCAGAGAGATTTGCTTGATAGCCTCTGCCCTCTGGTTTTGTGGTAGGTTTGGCATGCCTTGTTTTCTTGGCAAGGTATGAAAATGGAACCTGTAACCTCGGTCTATAATGTCCAAAATCCATTTGTCCTTTGTCAGTCTGTGCCAATTTTCTGCAAACAGAGATAATTTCCCGCCCAAGGGAGCTTCTATTTGTTCCCTGGTAGGCGGAAGTAGAGGAAAGTCATTGAGATTGTGGCTGTGGGGCAGGTGAAACCCCCGTCACTTCTTTGGTTCCCTGGCTGCCATTGTCGCCCCTGTAAGGACCTCTGTATTGGCCTCTTCCTCGCCACGCCTGTTTTACCCTTTGAAACTTTTCTGGATTAGGAAAGGACCAGTTTTTTGAAGGCCCATTCCTACTGAATCTGGGGGGTTGAACCTGGAGGAAATCTTTCACCGTCTGAACTGATTTTGCTTTTTCCTCGATGGTCTTTAACATATCCTTAGCATTAGCACCAAAAAGCTTGTTCTTTTCCAAAGGTGCATCCAGAAGTTTTGCCTTTACATGATCTGGTAGAGGTTGATCTTTTAACCATGCATGTCTACGAATGACTGCCCCTGTCATAGCTGCCCTACATGAAGCTTCCAGTGCATCATATCCACACTGCAGGAAGTGATTGCTTACTTGCTGAGTGTTATGTACAGCTTCCTGCAAAGCCTTCCTGTCTAAAGGATCAGGAGTGGCCAATGTTTTTGTAAATCTTGAACAGGAAATCCTGATATTGTAACATATGAAAAGGCAATTCAAAGCTCTCATAGATAAGGTAGTGGATGTGTAAACTTTTTGCCCCATCTCTAATGACCTAGCTTCCCTGTTGGAGGGCAATGGATTTTTAGAGGTGGAAGCTGAAACTCCTTTAGGCCCCTGTGAAATAGTTTCCAAATCAGCAGTATGGGCCCTGAATAAATGGGAATGTGTTTCTGGGACCCTGTAATACCTGTCTGGCTTGGCTGGAGCAGGAGGAAGAGAGTCAGGGGTAGCACTAGAGTCAGAATATAAATCATCCAAAACATCAAGTACAGGAGGAATAGCTAAGGGCCTGTGCTGGGGCTTCTTAAGGAAAGTCCGAAGGCGTTTTCTGGAATCAGAATATTCCTGGCCTTGCCACTTGAAATGTTCCCTCATGGTATGCAGAACTTCCCCAAAAGAAATATCCTCAGGAGGGGAGGCCGAGGGGGTGGAATCCTCTGCATCCGAGTCCTCATAGGTCTGAAGAGCTCTTCCTGGCTATCAGAGTGGACAGAGCCCCCAGAATCTTCATCTGACGGAATAGGGTCAGAGGGTTCAACCCGGGGCCTTTTATGAGAAGGAGGCTGGGATCCTCTCTCAGGATGGGCCTGTGAGCCTCTAATCATAGAAATTAAGTCAGCAGCCATAGACATAATTTGTGTCTCTGGAGAAGGCTGAGGTAAGGTTTTAGTAGTAAGATGTTTTGTTTTGCTGGCTGTCTTAGCCCTAGTGTAGGCCTTAATAGACATGGCCATAGGAGGCCTGGCAGCTCCACGTGCAGGAGTGACCTTGTCTACAGCAATGGTCTCGGGCATTTCCTCGGTTTCGGTATCCGGAGGAAAATCAATAAATGGCGGAGTGATATCCGGAATCGGAGTCGTTGGTAATGCGGTGTCTTCGGTTCGGAGCGGTGGAGAGACAGTCTCAGAGGGAACCGGAGCACTCGCGCTAGGTTTGAGCGTGGAGTCGGAGGTAGACGCGGGCCGAGGATGTCGGTCCCGGTCTTTTCGTTTCTTGGGAGTTTGCGATGTCGGAAGTTCCGACGGCATAGTGTAAGCAAATTTTTCGCCGAAAAAATCTTCAGCGAACTCCGCCCGGTGCCTGAGAGTGCGCTTGTTGAAGCGAGCACAGGCTACACAGGCCGAGACGTCGTGGTCTGGGCAAAGGCAAGGAAGACAGTAAGAGTGGAAATCCTTATGAGGTATTTGCTTACCACAAGAAAGACAATTGTTAACTTTTTCAGTAATTTCTGACATCGGCTGAGGCAAGAAAAGGTCCCCAACGGGGTACTTAGCTTTTTTGATGACTTCGGAATCGAAGAATACAGGAGCTGACCGACCGGCACTTGCGAACTGCTTCTGCTTCGGGCACCGCGCGGCAAGAAAGACTGAAGAAAATGGCGTCGGCTGATGCTTATGTACTTCCAGCCACTCTGACGTCGGAGAAAAAGGCGACATCAGCCGACGTTGGACCCAGACTTTGGAATCCGGCCGACCGAGGGCTGCCTGAGGTAGGGCAACCCATATGTTATGACTGCAGTTGCATTCTTGAAGGACATCTGACTTTGATGTAGATGGAGATCTTGATGGCTCCATCATCTTTGGAGTGTTTGTCTGGCTTATCCAACATTTCCTGAAATGATGACTTAAGCAGACCTTTATCCATCAACTTTCTCTTCCTCTCATACAACACTCTTGAGCTGAAGGAGTGGCATACAGAGCAGCTTTCTTGCAGGTGAACCTCACCCAATCAGTAAACACATTCAATGTGTCCATCAGTAATGGACATCTTTTGCCCACATCTAGTACTGGACATCTTTTGCCCACATCTAGGGCACTTCTTGAAACCAGACTTGGTTTTCTCTTTTTCCTGGTGTGACATGTTCCACAACAGCAAAAACAATATTCACACCACAACTATAAGTACACACAAGTTATATATGTACCCTGTGAAAAAAGAAGGGCTACAATTGCACTCTAACACACCACACACAGTATACTAACACTAATAAGAAATAGAAACCAATGGCCTTAAAAAAAAAAAAAACGGCCACTAACATCACTAAACAGGAAGTAAAGGTAAGTATACGCCTTGTAAAAAAGAAGGGCTAAACACACACTAAAAGGGAAGAAACTCTGTGCCCTATGAAAATTACGGGAAAAAAATATTAAGCACACTAACTATGTTAGAATATATATGTATATTCTCTAAGAAAGAGCTAACACACACTTTAAGCAAAGGATAAAGGAGAACTAAAGGGCCTAATAAAAAATGCGGCCACTAATTTCTCTTAAACACACTAACTATACTAATTCAAGAGAGATAGGGAGAATAGAAGGCCAATTATCTAATCTAAAACTAACTATAAGAAGAAGCTACACACTCTAACTACAATATTAATACTAAGTTATTAAATTTTTACTAAAACTTCAGTTATAATATTCGAGAAGAAAAGTTTTTCACTGGCCAGAGCTGGTGAACATCCGATCTAGGTGCAGTGGCAAATGAGATCTAAGGGAAGATCAGGGTGCATCATGGGATAGGGAATTGGCCTCAAGTTGGAGCCAAGGATGGGGCTCCGAACCCATTAGTGAAGAATAAATGGCAAGATAGAAAGTACAGTTTTGTACCTACCATAAATGTAGATGTTCGAGTGTTCACCCTGCTGCAGTCATCACACTTGGGTTATCCTGCAGTCAGGCAGTCCCGCAGTCAGCCCAAATTCCAAAGTCTTGGTCTGGCGTCGGTTGCTGTCACTTCTTCCCTGATGTCAGTGCGCCAGGGGTATACAAGAGGCATCAGATGCCATTTTCTTCAGTTTTTCTTGCCCCAGATGTCAGGTGCCCCCAATAGGTAGGCAATATATATATATATATATATAGCTATATAAAAATAAAACAATACCTTCAGGCACAAGCAAATACACCACAGAGGTTGTATAGGATAGAGTGGTACAGATAAGTTCAGCTAGTTCAGAGGGGATGGAGGGAGGGTAACCTGGACTGCAGCAGGGTGAACACTCGATCATCTACATTTATGGTAGGTACAAAACTGTACTATGTTCATCGTGTTACCCTGCTGCAGTCATCACACTTGGGTTGAATCCCAAAGCTAAGGATGGGTGGTGAAGTTAAACAGGGTTAGAAGAAGCTAGTAGGCCCTGCAAAACTGCAGTGGCAAAACCAGCTCTAGTCTTAGAATATAGAGGTAAGTGATAGTGTTTGGTAAGGTGTGCACTGAACTCCAGGTTGCAGCTTCCAGAATATCCTTGGTTGGCACTCCCCTGAGAAAGGCTGCTGATGTAGCTGTAGCCCTGGTGGAGTGGGACCTAATGTTAGCAGGTACTGGTTTCCCATGATGCGTGTAGCAGAAACATATACAATACCCTATCCATTTAGAAATGGTCTGTTTTGAGACAGCTTCTCCTTGTGATCCTGCAGCATAGGCTACAAAGAGCTGGTCAGATTTTCTGAAAGCCTTAGTTTTATCCAAGTAGTAACGTAATTGCCTGTGAATGTCCAAAGAGTGCAGGAGTCTTTCTCCTTTGTTCTGGGGATTTGGGAAAAAGGTGGGCAAATGAATGGTTTGGTTTAGGGCCACACTGGATACCACCTTTGGCACAAAGGAAGAGTTAGTTCGTAGAGATACTCTGTCTTGATGAAAAATGAGGAAAGGCTCCACTGCCATTAGTGCCTGTAGCTCTGAGACTCTTCTAACTGAGGTTATTGCTAGTAGCAGGGCAGTTTTCCAGGAAAGAAATTTTAAATCAGCTGAAAAAGCTGGTTCAAAGGGCAGCAGTGTAAGCTTTTCCAGAACAAAGTTGAGATCCCAAGTAGGTGTTGGTGCTCTCCTGGGCGGGCTTATGTTTTTAGCCCCTCTGAGGTACTGTCTTAGGAGTGGATGTGAGAATAAAGGAGGATCCGTGTTGTAATGAGCTGAAATTGCTGAGGTGTGGATCTTAATAGATGAAAATTAAAGTCCTTTGTGCAACATCTCAGTTAAATATTGTAGAATCTGAGGAATGTTTGGATCAAGGGGATTGTGGCCTTTAGCCTGGTTCCAGGCGCAAAATCTTTTCCATTTGTCTGAATAGGTTTTCCTGGTGCTGGGCCTCCTGGCCTCTAGAATGACATCCATAACAGCTTTGGATAGAGGTGTTGGCTGGTTGTTTAGGTAATTTGCCATGCAGCCAGGTTTAAATTCTTGAGCTGGCTGTGTAGAATCTGATTGTCTCGCTGGGTGAGCAGGTGAGGAATTTGTGGTAAAATCCATGGTGGGCCGTGGGCCATGTTCCTTAGAATTGGATACCAATGCTGGCGTGGCCAGTCGGGTGCAATGAGGATCATTTGTGGCCTCTCTAATCTGACTTTCAGCAGTACCTTTGCTAGAAGAGGTTGTGGAGGAAAGGCATACACTGTTAATGTTTTCCAACTGAATGAGAGGGCGGCCACTTTCCAAGCTTGTGGATGGAATGTCCTTGTGCAAAATTTTTGAAGTTGGTAGTTTTGGGGGCTGGCAAACAGATCTATGTCTGGGCGTCCCCATTTTTGAGCCATCATTGCAAATACTTGCGGATCTAGTTTCCACTCGTGTGGATCCATGATGTTTCTGCTTAGGTCGTCTGCCAATGTGTTTTTCTTTCCTGGCAGGAATTGTAATTGAACCTGGTAAGACAGTGCCATGTTCCACAATGTCATTGCTTGCCTGCATAGAGGGTAGAAATGTGTGCCCCCTTGCTTGTTTATGTACCACATTACTGTGGCATTGTCCATCTTTATTATTGGTTGTCCTGGGTGTAAGAGGTCCTTGAAAGCTGTTAGGGCATTCTGTACTGCTAGCATTTCTTTTTGATTGATATGCAGATGCCTTTGATTTGTAGTCCATTTGCCCTGAATGTACTGTCCTGCCATGTGTGCTCCCCAGGCTTAGCCCGATGCATCTGTTGTCACAGTTTGCCTGGCTGTGGGTAAGGTGAAAGGCTGACCCTTGTTGAGGTGACATGCCTGTGCCCACCATAGAAACTCCTGTTGAAGGCAGGGAATGAGTGGTATCCTTGTTTCCAAGCTGTGGCTGTGCTGAGTCCATACGCTTTTCAGGCACCATTGTAATTTCCTCATATGCAGTTTTGCAAATGGTATTAGTAGTATGCAAGATGCCATGAATCCCAAGGCCTGCAGAATTTTTCTTGCAGGGAGTTGGGTCTTTGTTGTCATTATTTTGAAATATTGAGTCGACTGTTGTTGCTTGTCTGGCATGAGATAAGCCATCTGGGCTGTTGTATTCAAGCTGGCACCCAGGAATATTATGTTTTGTGAGGGCACTAGTTTTGATTTCTTTTCATTTACTGTGTACCCTAGGCAACTTAGAAGGTGTTTGACAAATGCCAGATGCTTTAAAAGAATGTCCTTGCTTTCGGCTTGAAGAAGGCAGTCGTCCAGGTATGGGTATAATTGAATTCCCCTTTGTCTGCAGTATGCAATTACTGGTGCCAGGCATTTTGTGAAGACCCTGAGCGCAGTAGATAAGCCAAACGGCAGTGCAGAGAATTGATAATGCATTGAACCTGCAAACCTGAAGCGGAGGTATCTTCTGCAATTTTGTCTGATAGGGACATGCAGGTACGTTACTAGCCAAGCATTCTTGCCCAGCATGGGAAGAAGCTGCTGCAGTGTTAGCATCTTGAATTTTGGTACTTGCAGATAGGTGTTCAGAATTGAAAGATCCAGAATGGGTCTCCACGCTTTGTCTTTTCTTGGGACTAGAAAGAGTCTTGAGTAAAATCCTTGTCCTTGCTCCTGTGTAGGTACCTCTTGAATGGCTCTCATGTCCATGAGAGCTGTAATTTGTTTTTGTGCCTCTGCCCATTGATTTGGTGGCAGGTTTGGCATTCCTTTTATCCTTGGCAAGGTATGAAAGTGGAATCTGTATCCTTGTGAGACAATGTTTAGGACCCATTTGTCTTTTGTGATGATGTGCCAGTTGTCTGCAAAAAATGCTAATTTTCCTCCCAAGGGAGCTGCCAGGAGAGATTTGCTTGGTAGTTTGAGGATTGAGTCATTGTGTTTGTCTTCTGCTAGCTTGGGGCCTGTCTTCTCCTCCTTTCTGGGTAGCAGTACCCCATTGGGAAGGTTTGTAAGGGCCTTGTGACTGACCTCTGCCCCTTGGGTGTCTGTATTTGCCCCTCTGTGATCTGTCAGAAGCTGGAAAGGACCAGTTTTTTGTTGGCCAATTTCTTCTGAAACGAGGGGGTTTGTACCTGTAAAAAATCCTTGACCATCTGCATAGACTTTGCCTTATCCTCCATTTTCTTTAAAACCTCTTCTGCTTTGACACGAAATAATACATCTTGCTGTAAAAAGGTGCATCCAATAATTTTGCTTTAACATGATCAGGTAGAGTTTGTTCTTTTAACCAAGCATGTCTACATATGACAGACACAGTAACAGCTGCTCTACAGGAAGCTTCCAATGAATCAAATCCACATTGTAAAGTATGTTTGCCCACCTGTTCAGCTGCATGCAACAGATCCTGCATTTCCTTGAATTCAGACTGTTCAGTATGTGTGCTCATTTTTTGTTTTAATTGAGACATTAGGAATTGCTGATATTTCAGCATGTGAAACTGACAATTTAATGCTCTCATAGCCAGAGTTGCTGAGGTGTATATTTTCTTTCCCTATCTCTCTAGGGCTCTGGAATCCCTTTCAGAGGGCACAGTATTTTTAGCCATAGAAGCTTTAGCCCCCTTGGGACCCTGGGAAATTGTTTCTGGGTCAGCCATAGGGCTTTTATAAAGGAATTTGTATGAGTCAGGTACTCTGTAGTATCTCTGTCTGGTTTGGCTGGAGCAGGAGGTAGAGAGTCTGAATTTAGACTAGACTCCAAGTAAACATCATCCACAATATCTAAAACTGGAGGGATAGCAAGTGGTCTGTGCTGGGGTAGTAAAAGGAACTCTCTGAGTCTTTTCTTAGAATCAGAGTAGTCCTGGCCTTCCCAGTGGAAATGTTCCCTCATGGTATGTAAAGTTTCCCCAAAGGAGTAGTCCTCAGGGGGAGATGCTGAGGGAATAATCTTCAGCATCAGAGTCTTCATAAGGGGGAAAAGTGTAATCCTGTTCCTCAGAGGAATCGGAGGAAATTGAAACCTGGTCAGAGGAAGTATAATCCTCCTCGTCTTGGTCTTTTATCTGGAGGGGGATGGGAACCCCTGATTAGGGTAATCAAATCTTCAGCCATCTTAAGCATCTGTTTCTTAGGCATGGGGCCTTGACTTGTAGACTGATGTACAGTCTTTTTTGGTTTTAAAGGAGTTTTAAGCTTAGCATAAGATTTAATGGTGAGTGTAGTCGGTCTGAAGACACCTTCTGCAACCGAAGGGGTTATCACTGCACCGGGGTCTCCTTCGGCTCCGGTGTCGGAAGGGCCTAATGAAGATGGCTGCGTCGGCCTAGTAGACTCCGCTTGAGAAACCACAGCTGTCTGGGGTTCCAATTCTGCGGTCGTCAGGAGCTGCGTAGGTGCCTCACTGAAAACCGGAGAACTGGCAACGGGCCCAGCAGAGGCCTCGGAGTCTGGCTTGTTCCTAGGCTGCCTGTCCTTATCCTTGCGTTTTTTATGCATGCCGGTCGTCAGCTGCTCCGACGGCATGATATAATTAAATTTCCTACCAAAGTAATGGTGTGTGAAGTCAAAACGGCGTTTGATAGTTCGTTTATTAAACCTAGCACAAAACCGACAACCTGTGACGTCGTGGTCTGGGCCTAGGCAATGAATACAATAAGAATGGAAGTCCTTATGAGGTATTTGCTTCCCACAAGAAATGCAATTTTTAACTTTTTCTGACATCGGACTGAGGCAAGAAAAGGTTCCCCAACGGGGTACTTAACTTTATTGAAGACTTCGAACTGAAATTCGAATCGAAAATCTCAGGTGTCGGCCGACCGGCACTTGTGACCTGCTTCTGCTTCGGGCAGTTCGCGGCAAGAAAGACTGGAGAAAATGGCGTTGGATGCCTCTTATATACCCCTGGCGCACTGACGTCAGGGAAGAAGCGACAGCAACCGACGTCGGACCAAGACTTTGGAATTCAGGCCGACTGCGGGACCGCCTGACGGCAGGATAACCCAAGTGTGATGACTGCAGCAGGGTAACACGATGAACATCAACTTCACATCTTCTGTTCAGAGTATTCGGATGTGGACAAGCACTCTCTTTCTTTTGGGTGGAAGTATACGGAAGGGGATGAAGCACTTGACACCCAGGATTAAAACGTCTGCAACAAACTCCTAGCTAAGGTAATCACATCATCTTCAGCCACAGAAACAATCACCTTTCTGTGACAATGACTATTTTTCAGATTCTTTTTTCTTAGAAAGAAGGAAAAGACTCTTTGTTTGCAGTAATACACTGCTGTATTCCTGTCCAAGTCTGATAGATGAAAGTGCTCATTACTTTGAGACAACAGGACAAGTTCAGGCTCAAAAGGAGAAAGATTGCTTCTTGCTTTCATTGCTTGATTTTGAGAATGTGTACATTCTCCTCTGGCTAGCTGTCTGCCTGGAAAATACTTGCAGGAATACAACAGTGGATTAGTGTGTACCAAGAGGCTTTTCCTTTTGTTCTTACCTGTTGGTCCTGGGGAGAACCAGCCACTCCACTAGGTTTGGGGAGCCTATAAGGAGAATTACTTCACAATAGGTAGCTACATTTTGTATTCTTTTTTTATAGGGGCATCTCTGGATGATAACTGAGGAGAAGACAAATCACAAGCAAGAGGTCTCCTTCCCCAGCTACCATGACAAGTCCGTACCGGGGAGGCTTCAGCACCTAAATCAGATGGTTCACCCATACTCACACTGGACACTGAACAATCAAAAAGGACCTATATCTAATGCCCAACCCACAGAGGCCAGCAATGCTATGCCAGAGGGATTCAAAGAAACCAGTAAGTATATACAAATTTACAATAAAAAAATACACTTTTCAAAAATAAAAATAAATCAAAACATTTAAACTCTGGTGAAACATATGCCCCTGTAGCTTATACAAGCACAGTGTGACAAAGAAAACTCCTAGATAGTTAAAACGGTATTTGAGGAATGTCTGACTGATGCTCTTAAAAAGCTAGTATTCTTACAGAGATATACCACAAATATGACTGAAAATCCTTAAGAAACAGAAACATTTACTTTAAAACTACAAAAATAGTTTGGAAGGGTTCCCTAAATGGGTCTTCTGTCCAACATGAAGATTCAGGCCAACTGCTAATCCAGAGAAGCCTCAGAGATGCATCTGCACAAGGTGACAAGAAAGTACTAAAGATTGTGTGTGTGTGTGTGTGTGTGTGTGTGTGTGTGTGTGTGTGTGTGTGTGTGTGTGTGTGTGTGTCTTTCTCTCTCGCTCTCACACACACACACACGACCACCCACCTCAGCCTAAAAACACAGCTAGAGTTACAGTGAGGTAGGGGATGAAATGTCTTGGAAGCAGGCCACTTGCTGTATTCTTGGCAGGATACAACCCATACGCTACTGTAGCTCTGAGAATAATGAATGTATACTACACAAGTTCCAATGTTGTGTTTTTCTTTAAGAGGTACACTGCAAAGAAGTTCAGTGAAAAATAAACCATGTTTGAAATTGTTAGAAGTGAATAAGGTAAGTAGTTATTCAGCCAGCAACCTTCATACTTGAATTTAACATTTTTTTTTTTTTTTTTTTTTTTTAAGAGAGGAGATATAGATATGGCAGCAATCAGTCTCAAGTTATTTAGCATGGGTACCCTTCATTTTAGAACAGGTAATATCTGTGGGTGCAGTTATCGATTTGGTGCAACTGCTCCAATCTGGTGAGATAAACTTCATTTTTTTGGAAGTGTACATAGTGTATTTTGCAGCAATTTAAAAAGGGGATAAGGAATTCTGAAATCTATTTAATTTCTTCCTTGACCACTTTCACAGAAGTTCAGCATTCTGAAAAATGTGGACAGGTTCCAGCAGAGAGAAGCAACTACATAAGAGTTCATCCTGCCAAACATTAAATGACTGCATGCAAGCTGAAAGTTGGAAATATACATGCAAAGAAACATTCATGTATAATAGAGGGGAGCACTCTGTCCATATTATCACAGAATATGGATGGCCTCACAAGTAGACAAAAAGCAGCAGAGTACCAAATCATATAAAAAATGTACAGCGCAAACAGCACTGCTGGCAGGAGACACATATGGACAGAAGTGAGCATACAAGATTTCAGGGTGGACATTCAGCAGAATATCAGGGACAAAGGAAAAGGGCGAGAAATACTGACAGAGGGAAAAAATAATGACAGATTTGTGGCAGTAAGGAAGATTATGCAGGCATGTATTTATATTCCACCTAAAACTAATATGAACCTTAAGAGAATTCTAGGAGAAATCAGTTTTCACCAGTTTTTTTTTAAATAGGAGAGGGATGGAACTTGCTTTGCTATAGTAAAGATGCATCAAGAGAGATTTCTGAAGAGATATATGAAAATATTTGGTATGGAAAATGTGAATTCTGAAATCAGTAGTAAGAACTCAATTTACATGTTCTTCAAGATGCAATAACTGGACTTGGCTGGCTAAAAATTACATTTCACTAAAGCAAGTATATTTAACTGAAAGCTCTGACACACATCCAATAACTATGTTTGTTAGTGGTGCATTATCTAAAATAAAGATGAAAAGTAATGAAGTAAAACTGACTAGTATTTTCCTACCTGCATGTTAAAAACATAAGAATTTAAGAACCTGGTAGATGAAAAATGATTTCAGAATCAGATAAAGTTCTTTTGATGAATTAGCTAGCATGTGGGATAAAATTAAAATGGAGCTTTAATACATGGTAGGAATAAAAGATGTATTGGAAAGTGGTATGACTTATTTAGTGGGGCTGACAAAAAGTTGAAGTACTACAGATTAAATGGAATCTCAACAGGAAGAGGAGTAACCACGGAGTGCTGAAGGAAGAGATTAAAGATTACTTGATTGAAGTGCGAGAGTTTAGAAAGGTTGCTGTTTAGCAACTATTAATTGAGAACACCGGAGCATAAAACATTTGGCACAATAGACAGAATTGTCACTAAACTTTGGGAACTTGTACAACAAAAATAATCAGACAACTTACAAAGCCATATTTTATAGAATTCAGATATTTTATGAATATTTGTACAAAGCACAGGAATGTGGAATCCAAGAAAAAGTACAAATAGAAATATTCATGGAAGAATTAGGACAAGGTTAGAGAAAAGTGAAACACTACAATTAATGTCTTAAGACAAAAGAAGATGAGACAAACATGTATAACCAACTATGAAACCTCCTATTCCTCTTGAAGTTTGGAACGTTGGAAGTAAAGAAAGTGACGATTTGGAAAGTTTTCTTTAACACTATTTTAAAAAGCCGAGTAAGTACCACCATCTTGGAGGAAAGTTATAGTGGCTTTATTACCCAAATTGGGCAAAAACCCTTCTGAACCAGGTTCATATAGACTAAATTTCAATGTTACTTAACTCCAACTCCAATGAAGCTCAGGAAGTTTGCACTGTATATAACTTCCATAGGTGGAGCCTAAGCTTTCTGACCAAATCAAATTATGTCTTCACATAGGCTCATAGGTGTGTACTAAGCTAATGTCCCTGGAGCCTTTACAAGCCTAGCCCATAGGATTACCCTGGCATCATGCCACCCGACCTTAGTTCCCAGTGCCTCTGTCAAGTAGAGTCACTGGAATAATCCCCTGGGTGAATTATCTATTTCCCATCCACTCATCAAGATTTCAATTGAAAAAGGCCAGTGAGGTGCTCTGTTTGACATGTATGGGAAGTCTATTCCATAGCATGGGCAGTTTCTGGGTTATGAACCTGTCCCTCCAGCACATTCTGTTGATTGTGGTAATGAGGTTGAGGTCTCTGGAGCGTGTGGTGCGGAGGGATTTGTGTTTCTTTAGATGTAGCATTTCTAACAGAGATGGGTCAGACATAGCTTTGCAAGTCAAGCAGAGATCACCTCTAAATAGGTGATATGAGACAGAGAACAGTTGAAGTTTTTTTAGTCTGTCCATATAGGAAAAGTGTTAAGGCCTGGGATCCTCTTTGTGAGGTACTTTTGCTGCCTCTTCACTTGTTGCAGGTAGCTAGTGAGGTACATGCCAAATGGGGCATTGTACTCAATGACTGGCCTAATGAGGAAGAGTAGAGGGAGACAATGACCTCTTTCTTCCTGGATGCAAAATCCTTAGTAATGAGATGTGCCACATAGGTCTTTCTAACCACAGTGACAATGTGGTGGTCAAAAGAGAGGTTGCTGTCAACCTGTGTTCCCAGATCTCTTATAACGCCTTCTGTGTTCAGTGGACTACCATTGACGTGGTAATTCATGGGAACCAGGTTTTCCCCAAAGGGGATGACGACACTTTTTGGCATTGAGCTTAAGGCCATGGTTCTGACACCAGTCGTTGGTCTCAGTGAGGCCTTTCTGTAGGATGTCAACATCACTTGGGGAGTTAATAACAGCTCCCAACTTGCAATCATCTGCAAACTTGGTCAGCCAGAGTCCTTACGTGTTGGCCTGGACTTCAGAGAAGTAGATACAAAAAGGAGAGTACCCAGGACCGAACCCTGTGGGACTCCGCTCATGACTGGTCGGCAGTCTGACTTGGGAGTCAGCTACTTTCACACTGTGGGTTCTATCAGTGAGTAAGTTTGCAACCCACCTAGTGATATAGGGGTTGATGCCTAGCTTAGTGAGTTTTTCTATGGATTCATGAGTGGGGAATGGTATCAAAGGCCTTCCCCAGATCAAGGTAGGCTGTATGAACCATCTTGCCTTCATCCACAGCTCTGGTGACTGACTCAAAGAAATTGACCAAGATGAGCAGGCATGACCTACCCTTCACAAAATCAAATTGTGTGGGATCCAGAGATTGGAGAGTCCCTATATCCTCGTTTATTAGGTCCATGATGATGTGTTCCATAGCTTTGCATATCAGATTAGGCTAATGGGGCAATAGTTCCTAGGGTCTGTAGTCGCTCCTCCTTTGTGGAGAGGGATGAATGTAGCAGTGCACCACTCGGTAGGCATAAAGCCTGACGCTGTGATTGAACGAGGCACACAGGTGGGAGTGCTAGTTCACTCTGTACTTCATGTAAACACAGCCAGGGATAGTGTCAGGTCCCATAGAAGCTGTATTATTGGCCTTGGACAGTGCTGCTTCAACCTGTGCAGCAGTAATACTGGGTGCCTGGCAATCTACTAGTATTGTGATTGGTCCTTTGGGGAGGGGTAAAGTTGGCACTGAAGCTGTCGGCCAGTATATTGGCAATATCTGCTGGCTCTGTATTGGAGGTACCATTGTGCAGTAACTCAGAGCAAGTCTGGGTATTGCCATGGAGATTCTTTACATAACTATAGAAGGCCTTGTGGTTGTCTTTACTATCTGCTGCAATTCTGTTTTCATAGCTAGCTTTACAGGATTTGATGAGGGATCTCAACTTTTTGTTGAGGCTGATCAGGGAGTTTTTCCAGTCTTGGAACTTCACCTTATTTCACATCAGTTTCCTCCTTCTGTTGTAGCATTTGTTAATGGCAGGGGACCACCAGATTGGCTTCCTTTTTTGGAGGCAGCATCTTGGTTCTATTAGGTATGGCGAGATCCATGCATTTGTGTTCGTACAGTGCACTGGTGCATGATTCGACAGTCATGCAACTATTTTCCATCTGCACGGGTGCCGTGAAGTTAGCCACTTCTGTGTTTAGGATCCCAAAGTTAGCTTTGGAGACGTTTTTCATGGTGGTTACCTTTGCGGGGGGTGGGAGGGATGTGGATTTCAAAGGTGATTAGTTTGTGGTCAGATCTAACCAGGGAGGAGTTGACTATTGCTGTAGAGCAATGGTCGGCCATGTTAGTAATGACCAGGTCAAGGATGTTGCTACCTCTAGTGGGGGTAAGAACGAGCTGGTCCAGGGCACTGGAATTAATGAATTCCAGGAAACGTTGGGCAAGTGTATTGGTACATCAGTAGTTTTCCCAGTTAATGGAGGGGCAGTTGATGATTCAGAAAGGGGATGAATCTCCTCAGGAATCCATCATCCAGAACTTTGACATGTCACATAGTGAACCTGAAGTTAATTCTAGACATGTTTTTTCCTTTGCTGAGACTGTTGCTAGACTCAGAGATGTTTTTGCTTGGGAGCAAACAGAGGCTCTCCCCCAGAAGTAAGCAGATTTTATGATCTATTATTTATTTTACATTTGCTTACTGGGAAAGCAACTGGACACATGTCCTTTTTCAACGGAGGCCTGGGAGAAAAGCTCATGAAATATACAATCGCAATCTGACAGATTTGGAGCATTTTTGCAACCAAAAGTGGGCAAATATTGCCAAGTCAAGATGTGCCATGCTGATCAACTCCTACACAAGAAGGCTGAATGTTGTAATTAAAATCAAAAGGTGCTTCAACAAAGTATCAGTTTAAGGGTGTGCACACTTATGCAACCAGCTTATTGTACTTTTTTTATTTTTTATATTTTTCCCCAACAGATTTGTTTGTTTTCAATTGAATTGTACAGGTTATAGGTCACATTAAAGGTGGGAAAAGTTTTGAAATGATTTATTGTGGTCTCATTTTTTTATATCACAAAAACCTAGCATTTTAACAGGGGTGTGTACCACTTTATATCCACTGTATGTAGGGCTATTACGTAAGACGTTTTCCAAATGGGAGGGACTTGTTCTGCTATGGATCTATTGATAAGAATTGATACAGGATAGGCTGTACCTTCTGCTGTTAGTTTGAGGAAATCAGTAGGTAAAGTTGTCTGCAGCTAAAGTGGTCATGGGTTTTAGTTTTTTAAGCAGTTTTTTGATACTTTTAGTAGCTACAGGTTGCAGGGAGAAGGTGGTTTTAGCATTGGAGGAGGCAGTGTTAGTTCCGATAAAAGAGGGGATTTGATTGTTGGACAGAGCTAAGATAGTTTCAGTAAAATATTTATTAAACAGAGTTTGAATTATTAGTAGTGGTAGGAGGGGGTGTACTGACTTTGCCTGGAAGAGTTATATTGGTTATAGCTGTCCAGAATTTCTGTGGGTTATTGTGGTGTTTCAACTGGACTTCTGGGTAGTAATTTATTTTGCCTTGCTTAATTTGCTGCTTTGCTTCCAAGGTTTGTAGAGTGAGTTGGGACTTTGTTTTGTTCCAGGTTCCCCAAGTCTTGTGTCTAGATTTAAATAGTGATTGTGTTTCTTTTGTTAGATATGGGGCAAAGTTTGATTTCAACACATTTTTCTGCTAGGGGCTAGAGAGTTTAGTATAGACAGGAAGGTAGAGCTGAAGTAATCATTTGCTTCCTGCAGGGGTCGAGGTTTCAGTGGTGTCCAGTAACAATGTTTAAGGTCATTGGGGCTCAGGTGTTTTTTGTTTCTTATCAGTTTAAATGTAGTTTTTTTAGATGGGTTAGCTCACAGAGTGTCTGTAGACAGCCAGAGTAGGAGTAATGGGATGGCCTATTTGTTAATACCCAGTCTAGAGATGAGTGTTTGTTGGATGGCTTATTAATCCTAGTGGGTGGACTAGATGCGTTGTGTGAAGCCGTGCAGGTTGATACAATTTTTGGGGTTTGTGGAGTTGCAGTCTAACCAGTCTGCATTGAAGTCACCCATAATAATTGTTTCCTGAGGTAATGTTTTATTGCTCCATTATAGTACATGTTCTAATGTCTGGCTATCATTCCCTGGTGGCAAATAGATACTTATTATGTATACATGTTTCTTGGGATTAATGTTTAGTTTAGCAAATTCTACTTCAGAATTGTTAAGGTTTAGTGTTGTTTTCATCTAATGTTTCTATGGAGAGGTGACTTTTAAAGAGTAGGGGCCATGCCACCTCCCCTTTAACTAGTTCTATGTGTACGTATGATACTATATCCTGGTGGTAGTGTTTCATTGCTGGGGGTGGTAGGTTTTATCCAAGTTTCGGCGAGAAGCACAATATCCAGAGAGTATAGGGAGAAGGTAGCACGCACATCATGAATTTTGTTGTTGACACTTAATATTTACTAATAGAATATCAGATTTGTCCCTAAGAGGAAGGACTGTAGATTGAGTTTGTATGACATTTTGTGAGGCTGAGTTATACGGTTTGTAGGATGGACCAGGATTTGGGTGTATGTTGCCACTGAGATGATGTTCCTAATTCTGCACCTATTCATCCCATTTTGCCAGTTCTGAAAGATACTTTTAAAGCAGTTTGCAAAGCTCCTGATTCACTGCCTACAGTTCCAAAAAAAGCTGATGAGCAGTATAGCTTCTCTTCACATTACAAATGTCTTTATTCTCAACGGTCAGCTGACCCTGCTAAAATAACTCCAGCAGCAACAACTAACCAGAAATCTTTGGCTTCCTGTAACCTATTACCATCTGATAAGGAGGGCAAGTGGTTAAATAAACAAAACAATAGACTGTTTGCTTCTACTATGTTAGCGTTTAGGATCTTGAATTGCTTCTATGTTAGCATTTAGGATCTTGAATTATCAGAGCTATATGTGGAAGTTTGTTTTTAAATGTGCATACAGTGTGAAATAATTTGCCATTTAATTGTCTCCAGAAGCAGATCATATTTGAATCAGATTGTTTATAACTTGACACAGGTTTCTAAACATGTTCCGAGAAGTGTGCATAATTGTACTGACACTGTGTCTAGAGTTTCTGCTTCTTCTGGGGTGTTGGGTTGTGTAATCAGAATTTTTCTCAAGATTTGAAGTCTGAACTTTTTAATTCTATACTTAGCCTGTATCTGGTATTTGGGCCTTTGGCTATACAGATCCTGAAACAGGGGGATGACAGAGGTAGACTGATGAATGGAGTCTCTAAATTTGTAAGGTACTTCGGTTCCACTTTAACAAGGCTGCTTCTCAATCTTTTAGAGGGTAGAACAAACAGAAATCCCATCCCAATAGCAAGCAGACTCCCAAAATAAAATGACAGGAGGATAACTCTTCCAAACCAAATAAAACAAAAAATAACTTTCTGAAAAATCAGGCTCCAGCTAATGAATGATTATGCTGGGAATCTGATCATTTTGCCCATGCCTCCTGCCCTAGTATCCCTACCTCTTTCACACTGACTTATCAACCCTTTAGGGCGGAGTCACACTGTTTCAAACAGATGGGTGTTGAAAATAATTCAGGAAGGATTCACTTGGCAGTGGGTGGACTCTTCCTCCATTTAGGGAAGTTTTCTCACATCCACCAAACCAAACAGACCTATTTACACCACTGCTACAACATATGTTAGAAACAGAGGTCATAGAAAGTACAGTTGTATACACTTAACATAAATGTACAGTTTGAGTGCATTCACTGTTGCATTCATTACATTTGGGTAATCTGCTGGCAGGTTGCCCTCAGTCGGCCTCATTAACAAATTCTTGGGTCCTGCGTCGGTTGCTGTCCCTTCTTCCATGACGTCAGGTTGTCAGGGGTATAAAACATGCAGCCGACGCCATTACATCAGTTTTTCTTGCCCCAGATGTCAGGTGCCCCCCAAATGGGGAGCAAAATAAAATTAAAAACACAAATATATACCTCCAACCAAAATCAAATACACCAAAAAGGCTTTTAAGCATAGAAAAAGACAGTAGAGGTATAGTCAGAGAAAAACAGGGGGCTGGAGGGAGGGTAACCAGGACTGCAACAGTGAATACACTCGAACATCTACATTTATGGTAAGTGTACACAACTGTACTATGTTCTTCGTGTTTCACTGCTGCAGTCATTACATTTTGGTAGATTCCCAAAGCTATGGTTGGGAGGAGGAATTTATACAGCATTAGGACCAGCTATAAGGCTCTGCAAGACAGCCGTGGCAAGGCCAGCTCTGAATTTAGAAAAAATTGGTAAATTATAATGCTTGGTGAAAGTATGTACAGAACTCCAGGTAGCAGCTTCTAGAATATCCTTGGTAGGAACACATCTGAGAAAGGCTGCAGAAGTAGATGCAGCCCTGGTGGAGTAAGATCTGATACCCTGGGTGATAGGTTTTCCATTGTGCTTATAGCAGAAATGAATGCTATGGCTTATCCATTTAGAAATGGTTTGTTTTGAAATAGCCTTCCCCTCTGCCCCAGCAGCAAATGCTACTAGCAATTGTTCAGATTTTCTTCGAAATTTAGTTCTGTCCAAGTAAAATCTAAGTTGTCTGTGCACATCCAATGAATGCAGAATCCGTTCCCCTTTGTTCTGTGGATTGGAATAGAAGGTTGGCAAATAAAGGGACTGATTAAGAGCCACACTGGAAACCACCTTGGGCATGAAGGACGGATTGGTCCTCAGAGATATCCTGTCTGCATGAAAGATGATGAAAGGCTCCACTGCCGTAAGGGCCTGTAATTCAGATATCCTTCTAAGTGAAGTGATTGCTAACAGGAAGGCTGTTTTCCAAGAAAGAAATTTTATGTCTGCAGTAGCAGCTGGCTCGAAAGGAGGTAGAGTGAGCTTCTCCAAAACAAAGTTAAGGTCCCAGGCAGGGGTACGGGCTCTCCTGGGTGGTCTTAAGTTCTTTGCCCCTCTGAGATACTGCTTGAGCAGGGGATGAGAAAAGAGGGGTGGTTCTGTGTTATAGTGAGTTGAAATAGCTGAAGCATGGATTTTAATAGAGGAAAGAGACAGGCCCTTGTGAAGCATCACAGTTAAGTATTGCAAAATCAGAGGTAAATTGGGTGCTGCTGTGCTCATCCCTAAAGACTGGTTCAGGGCACAGAATCTTTTCCATTTGTCAACATAAGATTTTCTAGTACTAGGTCTTCTCTCCTCCAAGATGACATCCATCACAGGTTTGTTGAGGGATGCTAAGGGTGAATTTAAGTGATTAGCCGGGCTGCGGGGTTCACTGTTGGGAGCTGAGAGTGCAGATCTTGGTTCTCCTGCTGAGACAGCAAGGAAGGTGTCTGAGGCAGGTGCCAGGGAGATATTTGTGACACACTGCGCAGGAGTGGGTATCAGTGTTGGCGTGGCCAGTCTGGAGCAATCAAAATCATTCTTGGTTTGTCCTGTTTGACTTTTAGCAGGACTTGGGAGAGCAGAGGGGGAAAGGCGTAGACTGATAGGTTTTTCCAGCTGAAGGACAGAGCATCCACTTTCCATGCTTTTTTGTCGGGAGTCCTTGTGCAAAATTTGTCCAACTGGTAGTTCTGGGGGGAGGCAAACAGATCTATGTCTGGGCTCCCCCATTTGCTTGTCAACATGTTGAAAATTCGTGGTTCCACTTTCCACTCGTGTGGGTCCATGAGATTTCTGCTTAGTCCGTCTGCCAGTGTATTCAATTTTCCTGGCAGGAATTGAGCTTGTAGGTGCACTTGGTAGCTCAAGGCCGTGTTCCCCAATGCCATGGCTAGACTGCAGAGGTAGTAGGAATGTGTACCCCCCTGCTTGTTTATGTACCACATAACCATGGTGTTGTCCGTCTTTACCATTAGTTGTCCTGGAAGAATGTAGTCCTTGAAGGCTGTCAGAGCATTCTGTACAGCTAACATTTCTTTTTGATTGATATGTAGGTGCATCTGATTTGGGTTCCATTTGCCCAGAATGCACTTCCCAGCCAGGTGAGCTCCTCATGCATAGTCTGATGCATCTGTAGTTAGGGTTTGGGTGGCAGGGGGTAGTGTGAATGGTAGTCCCTTGTTTTGGTGGCGGGCCTCTGCCGACCATAGGAACTCCAGGAGTAGGCAAGGTATGACAGAAGTCATTGTTTCCAGGCTGTGACAATGTTGACTCCATAGATTTTTTAAGTACCACTGAAGTTTCCTCATATGCAGTCTTGCATTTGGAATTAGAAGAATGCAGGAGGCCATGAACCCCAAGGCTTGCAGTATTTGTCTTGCAGATAGCAGGGTCTTTGTAGCCATTTGACTGAAGTATGTTACCAAATGAATTTACTTTTTCTGGAGTGATGAAAGCCATCTGGGCAGTTGTATTCAAGCTTGCACCCAGGAATGTAATCTGTTGAGAGGGTAGCCGTTGTGATTTCTTTTCGTTTATGGTGTACCCCAAACAAGTTAGAACCCTTTTTACAAATGCCAGATTTAGAAGTGTGGCCTGGTTTTCTGCCTGAATTAGACAATCGTTCAGGTATGGATATATTTGAGTATTTCTTTGCCTGCAAAATGCAATTACTGGAGCCAGGCACTTTGTGAATACCCTGGGTGCAGTAGACAAGCCAAACGGCAGTGCAGAGAATTGATAATGCAAGTAGCCTGCTTTGAAGTGTAGGTACCTTCTGCAAGAGTCCCCGATTGGGATATGCAGGTAAGCTTCTTTTAAATCTAGAGTTGTCAACCAGGCATCTTTGCCTAGCATTGGAAGTAATTGGTGAAAAGTCAGCATCTTGAATTTTGGAATGTCCAGAAAGGTGTTTAGAGTAGACAGGTCCAGAATTGGACGCCATGATTTGTCTTTTCTGGGCACCAGGAAAAGCCTAGAATAGAAACCTTGTCACTTCTGGTACCGGTTGAATAGCCCCCATGTTTAAGAGGGAAAGCACTTGGTTTTGGGCCTCTGCCCACTGATTTGGGGGCAGGTCTGGCCACCCGTTTGGTGTTGGCAAAGTGTGGAAATGAAATCTGTATCCCTGGGGCACTATGTTTAAAAAAATAATTTGTCCTGGGTTATGAGTTCAAATTTTTTTTGCAGGAAGAACAATCTTTCCCCCCCCAAAGGGGCGGCTACAATGTAAGTGCTTGGTAATTTTAAAGGAAAGTCATTAAGACTGTTTATCATAGGGGGTGTGTCTTGTTACTTCCAGATTTGGATGTGGAGGCCCCCCACTGCTTAGTTCTGAGAGTCCCCTGGGACTGAAACCTGGTGCTTTTGGTGTGTCTGGGTTTGGCTTGAGAGAAGATGGAAGGAGCTGGGAAGGACCAATTCGCAGTAGGCCAGTGCCTACTAAATCTAGGAGGTTGCACTTGCAAGAAATCTTTTACAGTTTGCATATATTTAGCTTTATCCTCCATCTTTTTTAGAACTTCTTCAGCCTTATTGCCAAACAGGCGGTCCTGATTTAAAGGATCATCCAACAATTTTGATTTAACATGGACAGGTAGAGATTGCTCCTTAAGCCAAGTATGCCTTCTAAGCACAGACCCAGTAACAGCAGCCCTGCAAGAGGCCTCTAAAGAATCAAAACCACACTGCAAAGTATGTTTTCCAGCTTGTTCAGCAGAATGCAATAAATCCTGTAAATCTTTATTTTCCAAACAGTCAGAGATCAACATCATTTTCTGTTTAAGCAGTCCAATAACATGCTGTTGATATTTTAACATATGAAATTGGCAGTTTAAAGTCCTGATTGCCAAAGTTACAGAAGTATAAACCTTTTTACCCCATCTATCCAGCGCCCTGTAGTCTCTATGAGAAGGGGTAGGATTTTTAGCAGTAGAAGCCTTAATGCCCTTGGGCCCCTGAGAAATGGTTTCTGGATCCGCAACTGAATTTTTGAAAAGAAACTTGTGGGACTCAGGAACCCTGTAGTATCTGTCAGGTTTACTAGGAGCCGGAGGCAGGGAATCAGGGGCCATAATGGATTCCGAAAACACATCATCAACAATGTCTAGCACAGGAGGTATAGCCAAAGGTCTATGCTGAGGTAGAAGAAGGAAAAACCTAAGCCTCTTTTTTGATTCAGAAAATTCGTGACTTTCCAGTGGAAATGCTCCCTTAAGGTATGTAAAGTTTCCCCAAAAGAAAAGTCCTCGGGGGGGGGGGGGGGGGCAGAGGGAATGGAATCCTCTGCATCAGAATTCCTCATAAGTAGGTATGGACAAATCCAAATCATTAAAAGAATCAGAAGAAACATAGTCCTGATCAGAAGATTCATAGTCAAGCTCAGCTCTAGGCCTCTTAGAAAGGGGGGGTTGACTACCCCTGATTAGAGTAATAAGATCTTCATCCATTTTAATCATTTGTTTTTTAGGCATAGAGGCCTGAACATGTGGCCTGGGCGTTGGATTTTTAGACACAGATCGAGATTTAGGCCTTAGTATAGAAGGTGGAGTCAGTTTAATATGCATGTCTGTAGGGCCTGAATACACCTCAGAAGCCGGTGCCTGCACAGCGGCTCCGGACCCATCCAAGGTACAGACATCCGCGGGTTCCATAGTTGAAGTATCTCACGGCATATCAGACTCTGAATGGGTCTCAGTAGAGCGGGTCAGAAGTAGCGGGTATCAGGGGCTGCGAAAACGCCTCACTGAGTACTGGAGAACTGGCGACTGGCTTAGGAGAAGCATCGTCGGCAGTTTTGAACCTCGATGGCCTGTCTCTGTCTTTATCTTTCCGTTTTTTTCGGAATCCCGGTAGTCGGATGGCTAACCAAAGTCATTTCTGGATAATTAAACAGAGAACCAAAATATTTAGAGGCAAAAATGTACCGACGACGGGTAGTGCGCTGATTAAATAAAGCACAAAACCGACAGCAAGGTATATCGTGGTCAGGGCCTAGGCAAGGAATACAGTACAAATGAAAATCTTTATGAGGTATTTGCTTTCCACAAGTAATGCAATTATTAACTTTTACTGACATTGGTAAGGAGCAAGAAAAAGTTTCCCCAACTGGGTACTTAGCTTTAAGCTGAAGACTTCGGTTCTGAAACCCGAAAACGAAAATTTCAGGAGTCGGCCGACCGGCACTTACGAACTGCTTCTGCTTCGGGCACCGCACAGCAAAAAAAGACTGATGTAATGGCGTCGGCTGTATGTTTTATACCCCTGACGACCTGACGTCATGGAAGAAGGGACAGCAACCGACGCAGGACCCAAGACTTTGTTAATCAGGACGACTGAGGGCAACCTGCCAGCAGATTACCCAAATGTAATGACTGCAACAGTGAAACACAAAGAACATCCAGTACCTGCAAAGCACATGGGCAAAGGATGTTATTCCAGGTTATTTTGGTACCAAAGGAGGAGTACATGTGGAGACTTGTGTTAGATCGGTCTTTTCTCAAGCTTTATGTGAAAGTTCCAGAATTCAAGATGCTGACCCTCCAATCAGTGAGTGCACCGTTTCCATACCATTGGCTTATGATAAAACTGGATCTAAAAAGATGCTTACCATCACATGCCCATTGCTCACAATTTCAGGAAATGTTTACTGTACCTGGATCACATTTTCAGTTCTCTGCATTACCCTCTGGGATCCCCACTGCACTTTGAATGTTCCCAAAGTGCCCAGCCCCAGTGATGGCTCACTGGAGATCACAGGACAGCCACATATTTCCTTATTTAGAAAATTTACTTATTTATACAGTCTTCTCCCAGATGTTTGGAGTAATTTAAAACAAATGTTTATATCTCTGGAACCACAGGAGTTATGAAAGTAGTATAAATGGCAAGCACTTCAAAACAAAATATTTTTATAGTGGTAATAGTATTTAGGTTCTAGGTCTTAAACTGAATTTTATAAATCAGAGTAAACAGTAACTATTATATGTTTGTAATATTTTGTAAACTTACAATATCTCAGCAACCGCTCAAGTTGCACACATACTGTCAGCAGCATTTTATTCATTTAGCTGAGAGCTTTCATAAGAGGCTAAGGAGCTCTGTGTTACTTGGTTGTTGGGATATTTAGAAAAATGTGAAAATTATATCTATATAAATCATAAAAACAACAGTTAAAATCTCTTTATCTACACCTCACAGAGGTGAAATATTAATGCAGTTGAGTTTGCCATTGTGCAAGCTTTAAGATGAAATCTTTCAAAACCTTGTACATAGCATGGTTTGGAAATATTGATGAAAATATGTACAAGCAATATTTGATGCCTAGTGGCGTCAGTAGGCATTAACTGCAGATGCACCTGGAGGTGTCATTCAGATTTAATGAGTTAAGTGCTTATATCTATACTAATTAAGAAAATGGCAAAGGTGTTGCCAAAACTGAGAGATAATGGATCAATGTGTTTTTGTAGAAGGGACATAAATATGACATAAAACAGAACAATGATAATCAGGAAGGAAACAATGTCAGACATTACTGGTGAGTAGTGATGCAGAGAAAGGATCAGAGAGAGAGAGCTAGTCAGCTGGGATTTTACAAGTTGGGCAATGGAAGCATTTGCCTGCTCTGACAGAACAGGGTTAATTAGGAGGATAAATGAAAAATAGAAAGCAAGGATTAAGGTGAAATGAAACCTCTCTGATAAGCTGCACCTGAACAGAGGAGCTAGGCAAGGAGTGTCCTCTTTCCCAGTTACTTGCTTTATATTTAGAGCCACTGGCAAAGAAAGTAGGGGTCTCACAAATTCAAGCCATCCTCTGATTTTGCATTGACGGATTTGTTGCACCTCTACAAAACAATTTGCATCAGAAAGAAAAACAAGGATTGGGTCCTTATAATGGGTAACATACATAGGATATATGTTAGAGGGCTAGACATGGGTCTTAAAGATTACCCCTTCTTTGGAACAGGCTTCCCATTAATGACAGCAAAGCTCATTCTTAACCCTGTAAAAACATAACTTGGAATAATGGATGGGAAATTGCAAATTTACCCCTGGTTTGGCACCTGTGTCTCTAATGGACAGGGCTAGTCTGTGAACGTTTGTGTACAATCCTATATCCTACCTCTACAATTATTTGGCATATTGACATGTCAGCAATATTTTGCTAAATTTGGTGTAAGCTTGGTTGAACTTAAAATGGCTCTTGAGCAAATAAGCCTAGTACCCCCTATGAACCTATAAATCTATAACTGGTATGGTACTTTAACATTTGTTCAAAAAATGTTACATAAATAAAATAAAAATAAATAAAATACAGTCAGTCTTATTTCTTATTTGCAGATATTATTTTGCATTTGTTATATCCAGAAAAACATAGCTCAGTGTTTTGGAATATTTCAGCTTTTTTCTGGATATAAAATTAATGAAGATAAATCAAAGGTTCATACCTCTCAAATGTCCAGATTTTAACAGAATATCCAGATTTTTCTTGATATTTTTGCTCTCTAACTCATAAAACGTGGTTTTCTGACCAACTGAGGGTGTAAGTCACTAAATGACAAGTATTTGAGTTTCAGACTTACTAGTCTCCAGAAAATGCATGCTAACAAAACCCTTCAGTATATCAACTTTGCAAGTTTAAGAGTAAAATTTAAAATGTGTTCCAATTTTTGCACATTTATCCCCATATTATATTTTGATTTGTCCAGACTCTTTTTGCTAAGAGACATGTAAAGGCTACATAGGTAAACTACGTACCCCCCACATGAACTGGTTCAGCAACACCCATATTTATGGTGATACAAGAACGTAGTTGGGTGTATGGATTAAAAAGGATTCTGCTATCACATCTTGAGGATATTTGAGAAGAGACTATACAAAAGATAATGCAAAAGCAGAGATTAGAAACTCTTCACTATGGATATGGATAATGAGATGCAAGCAGTTCTCCAAGAAGCTGTACATCAACAAGGAAATGGTTACTGGTCATCACCCATTCTCACAGCTTGCCAGTAGAGGGAGCAAGATAAAGTTCCCCTTGGTTTCCAATACCACGCAAAACTTTTCTTTGGGAATAATGCATTAAGAATGCTGAAACCCAAAACTGGCCTAAAGTCCTTGACCGATTTTTTGGCCACTAAAATAATCTAGAGTAATATCCTGACCCTTTCACATCTGTTTGGCTCTCCTGGAAGGATTATTGCTTAGTATGTTTAAGCACTACGCTTATACTGCTTACTTCTGATGGGGTGGCACTTCCAGAGGATTACAGAAACTGAGTCCATAAAAAAGGGAACTTTGTAACCCACGAATACACTTCCTTTGCATTCATCCTTAGTTGTGAATATCCAAGTGCATTCATCCTTAGTTGTGAATATCCAAACTGACAAGATGACCTCTGGCTGCCTGCTGAGGGAAGCAGCTGGACAGGCAAGGACTCTCTTGCAGTTAACCATAGGAGGTCTGTGGCTGCCTGACAACTGCCATGAACCCCTGCCTTATGGCCCATGACATCTTCGAAATTTATCTAAAGTTTTAAAGTTATTTCTCTAACTGTTAGTTCTGTGGCTGTTGCCCATGTCTGACCCACATTTGTCAAGATCAAGACCCAGACCTGTTGGACATGCTACACCTAAAGAAATCCCAATCCCTCCGAGCTACATGCTCTAGGGACCTAAACCTTGTCACTACGATAAACAGGACAATCTGGAGGGATAGATTCCTGTCCCAGAGACTTCCCATACTCTGGAACAGGCTACCAATCTATGTCAAACAAAGTTCTTCATTAGCACTCTTCAAGAAAAATCTTGATGAGTGGATGGGAAATAGGAAATACACTCAGAGGATCACTTCTGTGTCTCTGCTCGACAGTGACACAGAAAAATAACTTTCTTGGGTGGCGTAAGCCAGGGAACCTTGTTGGCTAGGCTTACTAAAGGCCTTGGGCCGATAGCCTAGTACCTTACCTAAGAACCTAAGAGCCCTTTTGCATCCTGGAAATTGGACACTGAGGAGGTTGGAACTTTAAACCAAACTTCCACAAAAGTCTTACTCTCTCCATATATTCCATGTGACGTCTTAAATTTGGACACAAATATCAGCCCTTGGAAGGGGGAATTCAAAAGCCAATCTGGTTTTCTTGACAAAAAAATCTGTTAAAGTGACATGTGACAGTAAATTGCTATATCAGATCCTGCAGTTCTGGCAAAACCTTTGGTGGCAGATGTTTGTAGTCAAGGACACCATTACTTGTATGAACAGCAACTTGTCTTGACAGGTCCATTTGGTAAATGCTTTCTTATGTAATGCGTTTCAAAGGTGTTTATGAAAATCCAACATGTGGGCCCAATATCAGAGTGACCTCTAAGATAACATGGACATATACCAGCACTTCCGGAGTTGATCCACTGCTCTGGACTAATCTGTGGGATGGACATCTGGGCACTGGGTTAAGGAGTAACATAAGGTCTGTTAACAATACTTTGGTTTAGGATCCTCTGACTAGAAGCTCTAATCCCTGAAAGGACACTGTCCACTTTTTTTTTTTTTTTTTTTTGAGGACTGGAGCTATCATACCCAGATTATCTCAAGCAGAGGTGATAGCACCCTTTAAAATGTTCAGCAACAGAAGAACCATCCAAGAAGATTTCTGAGACAAAGACCTTCTGTACCATCCAGTGGGAAAGGCAAAGGAGTCAATGGGCCAACCCCCCTCTCTCTCCAAGCTCACCATCACAACTTCCACCAAATCAAGGATCATCTGCAGGGGACACGTGAAATTGGTTTAACCCATCATCCAAGTCAGCCACAAAGTTTCACTGGGTGAATAAACTAGTTTCCGCTTACACACAGCCTTCCAGGGAAAGACTAGGAACATCTTCAATTTTTCTGCTGAAATGGCTTGAGGGAACTGTAGAAGGACCTTGATCCATCTACCCTATTTGACTGTTTGTGGGGCTTCAGACTCAATAGCAGGTCTTTCTGCTGATGATGATTACCAATTATGGGCACTATAAGGGGTAATGCAGCAACAACTGTTATAGACTCTGAATAGCGACTGGTACTAGAAAAAGTCAGCCTCAAGGAAAAAAGTTATGTACTTACCATAACATTCCACCTGTGTTCCCCATTTTCATTCTTCCTCAACCTGTGGGTCCCATTCAGATCCTCAGAACTGACTCTGCCACTATCATATCTTGTGGTAACAAAAAACTCTCATGCTTATCCCTTACCCATAATGCACCTATCCCAGTTCCCTCAGATCGAGTTTGCAGACAAAAGGAAATATTAGCTGTTAAGCATTCATTGAGACTACATGTGGAACCACAATTATATATCAATGATAATTATCTGTTAGTCACCAGTTCCTCTATAAATTCAAGGGCATGGGTGTTGAAGAATGAAAGTGGACAACACAGGTGGAACTTTATGGTAAGTACATAAGTTCTTTATCTGATGGTGTCAACTTACATTCTATCTTCAACCTGTGGGACAGAGTCCCCGGCTACCTTAGATCCTGGGTGGACTCAAGGAAGGATGTTCCTGAGCACCACTGAACCGAATTGGACACCAGATCCAATCTGTAATGAGTAATGCAAGTATGGGGAGTAGCCCAGGTTGCTGCTACACAAATATCATCCATGGAGGCTCTAGAGTGGAAGACAGCTGAAGTTGCCACAGCTCTAGTGGAATGTGCTTTTAAAGGTTTTGATAAAGCAATCCCCAATTTTGCAGATGAAAAAAATGTAATCTGTTAGCCATTTAGCCAATGTCACTTTGCTCACCGGTTTTCCTAAGTTTGTATTTGAGAAAAAGAAAAATAATTAGTCATATTTTCCAGTATCTTGTTCTGTGAAGATAAAACCATAACTGACTATGAACTTCTAATACATGTAAGTAGTATTCACCTTTATTAGCAAATTTGGGGAAAATCACTGGTAGGTTAGACTGATGTTGACTTCTGAAACCACCTTAGGTAGAAAGGAAGGGTTTGGTTCTTAGCACAGTCATCAACATCTTCTTTCGGCTGTTCCCATTAGGGGTCACTACAGCAGATCATCTGTTTCCATTTCTTCCTGTCCTCTGCATCTTGCCCTGTCACACCAACCACCTGCACGTCCTCTCTCACCACATCCATAAACCTTATCTTAGGCCTTCCTCTTTTCCCGTTACCTGGTAGCTTTATCCTTAGCATCTTTTTCCCAATATACTCAGCATCCCTCCTCAGCACATGTCAAAACCAACGTAATCTTGCCTCTCTGGCTTTGTCTCCAAACCTTCCAACCTGGGCTGACCCTCTAATATACTTATTCCTAAATCCTGTCCACCCTCGTCACACCCAGTGCAAATCTTAACATCTTTAACTCTGCCACATCCAGCTCTAACTCCTGCCTTTTTGTCACTGCCACTGTCTCCAACCCATATAACATAGCTGGTCTCACTACCCTCTTGTAGACCTTCCCTTTCACTCTTACTGGTACTCATCTGTCACAAATCACTCCTGACATTCTTCTCCACTCATTCCATCCTGCATGTACTCTCTTCACCTCTCTTCCACACTCACCATTACTCTGAACTATTGATCCCAAGTATTTAAACTCATCCACTTCGCCACCTCTACTTCTTGTATCCTCACCATTCCTCTATCATCCCTCTCATTCACACACATATATTCCGTCTTAGTCCTGCTGACCTTCATTCCTCTTCTCTCTAGAGCATATCTCCATCTCTCCAGGGTCTCTTCCACCTGTTCCCTACTCTCACTACAGATCACAATGTCACCTGCAAACATCATAGTCCACGGGGACTCCTGTCATAGGTTCATGGTTCACAGGTAGGTACTAGGCTATCTGCCCGAAGGCATTTATAAGCCTAGCCAGAATGTGTTGGCTTTCGACGCCCCCTTAGATTAGTTCCCTGTGCTTCTGTCCAGAAGAGCCACTGAAGTGATCCCAGAGGTAAACTTTCTGTTTACCATCCACTCGTCAAGATTTCTTTTGAAGAGTGTTAGCGAGGAGCTCTGCCTGATGTAGACTGGGATCTTGTTCCAAAGCATGGGAAGTCTCTGGGACACGAATCTATCCCTCCAGCACATTCTATTTATTGTTGTGGTGAGGTTTAGATCCCTAGAGCATGTGGCTCGCGGGAATAAGGTTTTCTTTAGGTGGAGCATGTCCATCAATTCTGGGTTGGACATGGCCTTGTATTGTCAGGCAGAGCTCACCTCTGAGTAGGTGGTATGCAACCGAGTACAGCTGTAATTTCTTCAGTCGAGCTGCATAGGGCATCTGTTTGAAGCTAGTGATCCTCTTGGTGAGATACTTCTGTGGTCTTTCCAGCTGATGCAGATGTCTTGTAAAGTACATCCCAAATGGGGCGTTGTACTCTATGATGGGTCTGATGAGTACAGGGGTACAATGACCTCTTTTGATCTGGATGCAAACCCTTTTGTGATTAGGTGGGCCACGTAGAAGGATTTTCTAACCACTTTGGCAATGTGATTATCAAAGTTGAGATTACTATCTACTTGGGTCCCCAGATCCATTATTACGTCTTCCATATTTAGGGGACTACCACCTATGTGGAAGTTTGTGGGTACTTTGCTTTTTCCAAAGGGGATGACTATGCACTTTTTAGCATTTAGCTTGAGGCCATGATTTTGACACCAGGTATCCGTCTCAGTGAAACCCTTTTGGAAGATGTCTGTGTCAGCCGGAGAGTCAATTATAGCTGCTAGTTTGCAGTCGTCTGCGAACTTGGTCAGCCATAGTCCTCCTGTGCTTGCCTGTACCTCTGAGAAGTATATGCCGAACAGGAGGGGTCCTAGGACTGAGCCCTGGGGAACTCCACTTGTAACTGATTTAGAGTCAGACCTAGCCCCCGCAACTCTCACCATGTGGGTTCTGTCCGTGAGCCAGTTGGCAACCCATCTTGTGACGTAGGGGTTTATGTTCAGGCTGGTGAGCTTGTCTATAATACCAGAATGGGGAATGGTGTTGAAGGCCTTTGCGAGGTCTAAGTAGGCTGTGTGTACCACCTTTCCCTCATCTATAGCCTTGGTAACTGTCTCAAAGAAGTCCACCAGTTTCAGGAGGCATGATCTGTCCTTAACAAAGCCAAACTGAGTAGGGTCCAGTGTTTGGAGGTCCCCAATGTCGATGTGAATGAGTTCCATGATGTGCTCCATAGCCTTGCAGACCAAGCTAGTCAGGCTTATAGGGCGATAGTTCCCGGGGTCTGTTGTGGCTCCACCTTTGTGGAGCGGAATAACCGATGCTGTGCGCCACTCTATGGGCACGTAGCCTGTGGAGAGGCTGCATTTGAACAGTGTGTTTAGGTGAGGGGTTAGTTTGTCTTTGAGCTCGTGTAGGACGCATCCTGAGACACCGTTTGGTCCCATTGATGCTGTGTTTTTGGCTTTGGAGAGGGCTGTTTTAACTTGAGTGTCTGTGATTTCAGGGACTCTACATTCCTCTGGTATGGTTATGGGCCCTCTTGGGGGTGAGAGGGGGGTGAAGTATGCGCTGAACCTGTCCGCCAGGATGTTGGCGATATCGGTTGGCTCAGTGTATTTTGTACCATTCTGCACTAACTCAAAGCAGATCTGAGCATTGCCACTTAGATTCTTGACATAGCTAAAGAATGCTTTGTGGTCATCTTTGGAGTCCTTGGCAATTTTTCTTTCAAGGCTCACCTTGGATGATTTTATGAGGGATTGTAGTTTCGTGCTGATACTCATCAGGGATGTCTTCCCTTCTTGGGATTTTACTCTTTTCTGTACTAGTTTCCTACTCCTATTGTACAGCTTGTTTATGGCAGGAGCCCACCAGACTGGTTTCCTTTTCTTGGAGGAGTGAGTCTTGGTTTTGCTTGGGATGGTGTGATCCATGCATTCTTGTAGGTGCCCATAGAATGCATTAGTAAAGATTTTTGCAGCTTGGACAGCGTTATCCTTCAGCATGGGGGCTTTGAAACTTTCCACCTCGGTCTTAAGTAATGTGAAGTTTGCTTTTGAAAAGTTTTTCATGGTGGTTTTCTTGTCCGGGGATGGGGGCGGAATGTGGATATCCAAACTGATTTTTTTATGGTCAGATCTCGTCTGTCAACCTGTCCATCACCATTGCAAATAGGAAAGGGCTCAGAGCTAATCCATGATGTAATCCCACCTCCACCTTAAACACATCAGTCACTCCCACCACAGACCTCACCGCTGTCATACTACCCTCGTACATATGCTGTACCACTCTTACATATTTCTCTGACACTCTCAACTTCCTCATACAATACCACAACTCCTCTCCAGGCACCCTGTCATATGCTTTCTCTAAGTCTTCAAAAATACAATGCAACTCCTTCTGACCTTCTCTGTACTTCATCAACACTCTCAGAGCAAGCATCGCATCTGTAGTGCTCTTTCCTGGCATGAAACCATACTGCTGATCACTAATCATCACGTCCCTTCTTAACCTAGCTTCCACTACTCTTTCCCATAACTTCATGCTGTGATTGATCAAATGAATATCTCTGTAGTTACTACAGCTCTGCAAATCACCCTTATTCTTAAAAATCGGTACCAAAACACTTTCTCCATTCCTCAGGCATCCTCTCACTTTCCAAGATTTCATTAAACAATCTGGTTAGAAACTCCACTGCTATTTCACTTACTCCTCCACCTCCATGCTTCCACATGTATGTCATCTGGACCAACAGCCTTTCCATTCTTCATCCTCTTCATAGCTATCCTTACTTCCTCCTTGCTAATCCATTGCACTTCATGATTCACTATCCCCACATTATCCAACCTTCTCTCCCTCTCATTCTCTTCATTCATCAACCCCTCAAAGTACTCTTTCCATCTGCTCAACACACACTCCTTGCTTGCAAGTATGTTTCCCTCATTATCCTTTATCAACTTTGCCTGCTGCACATCTTTCCTAGCTCGGTCCCTCTGTCTAGCCAATCGGTACAGGTCCTTTTCTCCCTCCTTAGTGTCCAACCTTTCATACAACTCTTCATATTGCCTTATCCTTAGCTTTTGCCACCTCTTCCTTTGCCATGCACCTCATCTCCTTATACTCCTGTCTACTTTCATCTCTCTGACAATACCACTTCTTCTTTGCCAACCTCTCTCTCTGTATACTCTCCTGTACTTCCTCATTCCACCACGTCTCCCTGTCGTCCTTCCTCTGTCCAGATGTCATACCAAGCACCTTTCTACCCATCTCCCTTACTAGCTCTGCTGTAGTTACCCAGCTATTTGGTAACTCTTCACTGCCACCCAGTACCTGTCTTAACTCTTCCCTGAACTCCACCTCACAATTACCCTTTTTCAATTTCCACCATTTGATCCTTGGTGCTGCCCTCACACTCCTCCTCCTCTTCTTGATCACCAACGTCATCTTACAAACCACCATCCTATGCTGCCTAACTACACTTTCCCCAGTCACCACTTTACAGTCTCCAATCTCCTTCAAACTGACCTTTCTACATAACATATAATCCACCTGTGTGCATCTTCCTCCACTCTTGTATGTCACCCTATGCTCCTCCCTCTTGTTAAAATACGTATTCACCACAGCCATGCCCATTCTTTTTTGCAAAATCCACTACCATCTGACCTTCTGCATTCCTTTGTTTAACACCATACCTACCCATCACTTCCTCATCCCCTCTGTTCAATTCACCAACATGCCCATTGAATTCTGCTCCAATCACCTCTCTTACCCTTGGGTACTGTCATCACCACTTCATCCAACTCGCTCCAAAATTTTTCTTTCACGTCCATTGCACACCCAACTTGTGGAGCATATGCACTAACAACATTCATCATTACACCATCAATTTCCAGCTTCAACATCACTCTATCCGACACTCTTTTCACCTCCAAAACACTCTTAGCATTCTGTTCCTTCAGGATAACTCCTATGCCATTTCTCCTCCCATCCCCACCATGATAAAACAATTTGAACCCACCTCTGATACACCTAGCCTTATTCCCCTTCCATCTGGTCTCTTGCACAAATATACCAACCTTCCTTCTGTCCATCATATCGGCTAGCTCTCTCCCTATACCAGTCATACTGCCAACATTTAAAATTCCGACCCTTACTACCACAGCCCTAGCCTTTCTCCTCTCTTCCTGCCTTCGGCCATGCCTTCCCCCTCCTCTCCTCCTTCAGCCAACAGTAGCCCAATTTCCGCCAGCACCCTGTTGGCTAACAGTACTGGTGGTGGTCGTTGTTAACCCGGGCCTCGACCGATCCGGTATGTAAATATTTAATGGTGTCCACATGAATGATGGTGATTTACAAGACAAAGCCTGAATTTCTGAAATTCTTCTGGCAGAAGTAATGTCTACTAAGAAAATAGATTTACAGGACAAAAACTTAAGAGTGCAATCTACTGCTGGTTCAAAAGGGGGTTGCATGATTGTTTGCACACCAAGTTCAGGTCCCAAGGAGGGGGTGGATCTTTGTAAGGAGGCTTCAACAGGAGATTACCTCACAAATATGCTTTACAAAGTTTGTGAGAAGCAAGAAACGAGTCTTCAAATCCAATATGAAAACTGGACATAGCTATAGCTATCTGGACATTAACAGTAGAGGACGAAGCCCCTGCATTAAAGAGAGAGAGGCTAAAAACTGGAGAATCTTATGAGCAGGAGCTGAAAAAGGGTCATCATCATTTTGATATGCCCAAAGAATAAAACCTTTTCCATTTACTGTTGTAAAGTTTACACGTATATGTTTGTGAGAGGCCAAAAAAATGAGTCAAGACAGGTGAAGAGAGAGTATAGATTGTTTGGCTATCAATGGAACTGGAGACACCAAGCTGTCAGCTTGAGGTTCAAGATGTCTGGGTGAGTTATGCCTGTCGATGTGGCAGAAGATCTGGAACTGGGTCCAGAATCCAAGGTGGGCGAATTAGGTGAGGCTAAAGAAGGGAAACCAAATCTGTCTAGGCCAATAAAGTGCAATGAGGATTACTTTGCTCTTCAACCCAACTGCTTTCTATACAAACTTTGGAATTAGTGGAATCGGAGAAAAGGCATACAGAAGACCAGAGGGCCAACTGTGGACTAGATCATACCTCAGTGATTCCCTCTGAAGGGGGATTAGAGCAAAATAGTCGCTGCACTTGTTTAGGGGAGAGGCAAACAGATCGCAGCAAGGCTGCTCCCAATGACAAAATATCCTCTCAGTCACTTTTGGATTGAGGGACCACTTGTAAGGCAGGAGTATACATCTGCTCAGTTTGTCTACTGTCACACTGGGCCTCCCTGGAATGTGTGTTGCTATGAAAAAGCGGCTGGATGAGATCACCAACTGCCACACAGGGAATAGGACTTTGTTCCTCCTAGCTTGTTGATGTACCAAACTACTGACATGTTATCCATTTGAATCACAATTTTCCCTGAAGGAAGAGCATCCTGGAAGACCTGCAACACTAAAAGCACTGCTCTCATCCCTAGGATGTTGATATGCAAGTTGGCCTCTATGGGGGACCAAATGCCTTGGACTGTGTTCCCCAGATAATGACCCCTCCACCCTAACTGGGAAGCCTCCATGGTCACTGTAGCCTTGGGTTGAGAGGGGAGGAAAGGATGGCCATTTTCGATTTGATCCGACTGAATCCACTATTTGAAATCACTCTAGCAAATGTTGGTGATTGCAATCAAAAGCGACACTGGTTGGTGTAGTTTTGACCATTGTGTTGTCAGCAGCCATTGTAGAACTCTTGTATGAAATCTGGCTAAGAGGAATATAGTTATAGCTGCTGCCACAGACCCCAGAGCCTGTAGAACTAGGCATGCAGATACTTTCTTGCTGTTGATTACCTTAATGACTTGTGATCTGATTTTCTGTAGTCTCACCGAGGGAAAAAAGGCTATTGCTGTCTTTGTGCTCAAGATTGCTCCTAAGAAATCTAAGGTCTGTGTCGTTCGAGGCGAGATTTTTCGTACTTTATGGTTACTCCCAGACAGGAACATGTCTGCAGAACCCGCTCTCTTGCTTCTAGCAGATGATGTCTGGTTGGAGAGGTAATGAGCCAGTCGTCCAAGTACTGTAATACCCAGAATCCCAGCAGTCTCAAGTGAGCTGCTGCTGCTACTGCCATGCACTTGAACACCCTGGGGCTGTGGTGAGACCAAAGGGCAGAACTCTGAACTGGCAGTGACTGGCTCCCAGACAGAAACAAAGAAACTTTCTGGATCACCTGTTCATCTTTGTATGATAGTAAACATCCTGAAGGTCTGAGTACATCCAGTCATCCTGTATCAAAAATGGAAGAATGGACTGAACCCGTGACCATCCAGAACTTTGTTTGTTGAACTGACTTGTTGAAAATACGGATATCCAAAATTGGTCTACAGTCCCCTGTCTTTTTTGGCACCAAAAAGAATCTTGAGTAACTTCTGCATTTTCTCTGGACTGGCAGGACTTCTTGGATGACTTTTTCCCAACAGTTCTTGAATTTGTAATACTGCCTGTTCCCTCTGATCGGGTGGGACATCGCGGATTCTTTTGCAAATGGGGGGTGGAAGGGAAAATGAAATAATATAATCTCTGGAAATTATCTCTGCCCCTAGGTATCTGATGTTATTTCTAGCCAAGCTCTCTGACGCAGGGATAGATGACCCCCAACTGTCTCCAAAGGAAGACAATCAGGCCTCCTTTCAGGAGAGCTGAAAGGGTTTACCAAAGAAAGAATTTCTGTACCTTTGGTTTTGAGGGCTTCCCCTGCTGCGATGGGACTGTCTACCATTGAAGTTCTTCCCTCTGCAGGACCCACTCCACATGTCTTGAAAGGACCCTTGGGACTTTTTGAACCACTTTTTTCCAGTAGTCCACTGATTCCTTGAAAAGGATCGTTGAGGAGTGGAACAACATATACCCACGTCAGACAGAGTCTTTCCATCTTTCTCACACCTGCACAAAGTTTCTTTAACTTTAGGTCTAAACAAGGACATGCCATCAAAGGGAGCATTGATGAACGAAGACTTGAAGGGTTCTGCAAAGTCACATAAGCATATCCAAGCGTGTCTCCTGATGGCAACGCCTGAACCCACTGCTCGTCATCCCTTTAGTTGCATGAGAAATGAGCCTTATGGATGAGTTGGACATGGACTGAAGGGTAGCCAACTGAGAGGCCACAGATTCCTGAACCACTTCAGAGATGGATCCTGAAAGGGTATCGGAGAGCTCCTTAATCAAATCCCTTTGCAGCTTGGTGAAATGTACCAAGAAATTCAAGGATCGTAACAGAAGTCGAAGAAGCATAAATCAGTTTCCTAAACCTAGCCATCGTCCAAGACTCCTTTGGTGGGTGGATAGGTAGAGGAATTCTCTCAGCGACTTCACTTTTGGTTGCTGCCGCAATGACCACGGCATCAACAGGCAAACCTTTCAACCAAAATTTGTCCTCTGGGGCAGTAATGATTTTTGTCAGGTCTCCGGAGAATGGGTTCAATGGCATCAGGAGCCTTCTACACCAGTCGAGAGATCAGTGGTGGGTGATGTCACTCAGGGGGTAGACGGGCAAGCACCAAAAGCCTGCAGGTACACAGACTCCTCAGATGAAGAATTGTTGGACTTCCAATCGCCTCTCTGTTTTAAAATTTCCAGGAGGTCTCCAAAGGAGACATCATCAGGAATGGATCTTGGGGATCCTTCCCCCACATCAAAGTCCATGTCTTCAGTGATAGATTGTGCTTCCTCTTACATTTCTTCTTAAGAACTCCTCGATGGGATGATCTGGGGAAGTATTAGAAGAGGGCATTCCCATTTGGGATTCCTGAGGTTTAGGCACTGGCTGGCCTAGTGGAGGAACTGGTTGAGACTCTGAATGTAGGTGTAACAGGGAAGTATGTTCAGAGTAGGAAGGGGACAACTAGCTGACTGCTGCAGTCATAGCTCTCTCCATAGCCTCAAAAGCTGATCCACCTAGAGATGGAAAAGAGTGGGTCTGGGAACCGGGATCACCTTCCACTCCGATAAGATCCTCTCAGGGAGTAGAGCTGATCCGTGCCAAAGCTCCAAGGTGCAGAGAAGGCTCCGACAACATCAAAGTTGACTCCAGCCCCTCAGAACTGACAGGACAGATACAGCCCAGAGAGGTCTCTGGCTCCGACTGAGTCGAAGAGCTTAGAGCAATAATTGGTTCCAAACAGAGAGATCTTCAGTTCTGATACAGATGGCACCAGGAAGCTCAGAATTGTAGATTCTAAACCTTTAAATGAAGTTAGAGGAGGAAGTAAAGGGAGAGTAGTAGAAGAATGGAATTCTTGACCCATGGGGGTAGGAACAAAGGTGGATCCTGTCAGTTCTTGTGCCCAAAGGATCCTTCTCACCAGTCTCTTCACACCATCTTCAGTTAGACCTCTGGAAGAACAGACAGCCATCACAGAAGGTGACTTAGGTCTCTCTAAATAGGGTGATGGAGGTCTGTCTGGAAAAGGATCAAATAAGGGAGAATAAGTAACTTTTGTAGAGTCTTGTAATTTTGGTGTTGGATCCAAGGATAACGTCACCAAAGCTGGTCTTTGAACCATAGTCTTAGGCATCGAAGAACTATTCAGATCTGATAGCAAGGTCTCGTTAACGGTCGATTCTTAGGAAACCGTTGGAACTAGAGGATGCGACTTTTTCCTTATCGGTTCCAAAGGAGACAATGGAACCGAAGATTACTGTCTCTCTGGACTCTGAGCAGATGGAGATGTCGGCACCAGCAAACTTCTTTTCCTCATCTTCTCAGAACCTTTGGAAGACAAACATGATGGGTTTAGAAAAGGCAGATTTGTTAGATTTACCTTTAGCTGAAGTGGCTCCAGATAATGCCTTGCTGAAGCAAGATGGAAGCAGGCCTTTCAAAACAAGCTTATTTTTCTGTTAGACAAGAGCTCTATGACTGAATGAATGACAAATCGAGCAGTCCTCCTGTAGATGGAAAGGGCCCAAATAATAAGCACAAAGAATGCACATCAGAAAAAGGTATTTTATGGTCACATTCCTTACAATCTTAAGTACAGCAGAAGCTTTTTCCGCCATATTTCCACTAACACACACGCACATACTGATAGAAAAAAAAAGAGAGGAGGATAGTACAGCAAAGCTTGCGTTTTTTTGTTTAACGGAAGAATAGAAAAGTAATTCATAGAAAAGTAGTAATTCGAAAAGGTTAGATCAACAATGATAAAAAGACTACACAGGGTGCAGAAGAAAAATATCAATGACATTGAGAGTATACCAAAGTGTACAGAAAGGGAAGGGGAAAGCAAAGCTTAAGAACTAATGTACTACAAAGTATGGAACAGGTAAGGGATTTATAAGCTTAACTGAAAAGTAAGGTATATGTATAGGGATTAAGAGTTATGGTTAGAGCTAAAGCTGAAAAAATATAAAGAAATTGCTTATCTGCTCGAGAGCAATTGGCACCATGTTTGACACAAAAAGCGGCAAACAAGATCTGAGGTAACTGGGATAGGTGCATTATGGATAAGGAATAAGCTCGAGAGTTTTTTGGTTACCATGAGCTATAAAAGTGGCTGGGTCAGTTCTTAGGATTGGAACTGGACTCCGCAGGTTGAAGACGGAATGAAAACTGACATAATCAAATTTTAGGGTAAATATCTGAACTGAGATCAACTGCACCAGCGATGAAAAGTTAAAAAACAATATCAGAACAGACATATTGAGCACTGATCCAAAGGCCACTGTCAAGACAGATATTTGATGTCAGGATCACTGACTGCAGGATGGAGGCTGTCAACACTGTGGCCAAGACAGTTGACTCTGACAGCCAATCATGTAATAAGCAGAATGCAGCACAGAATGATAACACTAAGTAAAACTCAGTGCAACTCCACAGATATCCAGACTAAAAAATAAAATCCCCACCGAACAGCAGTAATCACAGGAAACTCGCACTGTATTCCTCAAACATAAAAAAAAAGTAAAAGACTAAGGGCTTTCGCCGATCATGCCCATAGGGCTTCAGAGTAAAATCAATTAAACACAGCTGAAATAATCATACAACAGTCTCATACAACAGTCACATGACTAAACAAATTCATTCTATAAATAACAGCATAATTCTGATAAAACAACTTAACTATACGTAAGAAAAAACTAATAAGTTATAAAATAAAAACAAAAGGTAAAAAAAATTTAAAACCAATCTTTATATTTATGAAAAGGCATTTTTTAAAACCTCATTGACCTGTTGCTACAGGTATCGTACAGTTTCATTAAACCAACACCACAACTGTGATTTAAACATGACATGCCCTTAATTTTAAAATACCTGAAATGGAGCAACAATCATTTATCCCTGGAAACTGATTGGCACTAAGCCTTACCTGCCAAATAGTAATATCCAAAACCCTTTTTAAAATCACCACCCTTTTCATTTACATCAACCTTGTCTATGACAAAATATAAAAACCTTTTGAAATGAACGCAGTCTTTTGAATGCATACAAAGGGCATTACTATTCTTTCTTTTAATATCCCTTACGTGCTCTGCTATACATTCGTTCAACTTTCTTATGGTCTTGCCAACTTAAAAAGCTTTGTATGTCATGCAGTCCACTACATAGACCACCATTTGTGTAGTGCAGTTCCAACATCCAGGGTATTGATTGCTTCTTTCATACCAGGGACTGACATGTACGGTCTATAATTAGATGTGTTTGCAGAACTTATATGTTCCACATTTATACATTTTGGACAAAAGTAACTAGCTCTTCTCATGCTTCAACCTTTTAACCAGCCTTTTAAATTCCTATCCCTACTGTAAGTAATCTGGGGTTTGTCACCCAAACCAGTTTTAAGTTTCAGGGGCAACACGAAACTCCAATATGTATTCAGTGTAGTAACTATTGTAACACATCATTGTTGTATTAACCATCATTCCACATTTGATGCAACCTTGTGTAGCTGTATCTGGGTGGTCAGTAAAATTAAAAGTAATCCCTACTTTTAAAATAGGAGCAAATCTAGAGATGCGAATCTATAGTATCTCATTCCTAACCTTAATAAGCATACGTAGTGAATAACCCTCTCAAAAATTCTTTTATCATAGGTTCATAGGAAGATACTAGGCTATTGGTCCGAAGGCCCTTATAAGCCTAGCCGATTTGGCCCATGTTCCCTCAAAGTCAGCACCTGTTTCCCCTCTCCAGCAGGGACACACATGGGATCCCAGGGGTGTATTTTCTGTTTCCCATCCAGCCGTCCAAGTTTGTCTTAAACAGAGCTAGACAGATACTCTGCTTGACATGGAGAGGAAGTCTATTCCACAGATGGGGGAGTCTTTGGGACACAAATCTATCCTGCAAACAAGTTCTATTAATGCCACAGACCAGGTTATGGCCTTGAGTGCGGGTTGCATGAGTGGAGTTTGATAGGTATGCAGCAACTCCATCAAGGCTGGGTCTGAGATGGCCTTGTATGCCAGAAAGAGGTCACCTCTAAGCAGTCTGTATGAGACTGAGTAGCAGGGCAATGCTTTTAGCCTATGTGTATAGGATAGGTGTTTAAGACCCTGGATTTTCCAGGTCAGGAACCTCTGTGGTCTCTCCAGCTGCTCACATGCTTGGCAAGGGTACATGCAGAAGAGGAACTGTACTCGATAATGGGTCTGATAAGGGAGGAGTAGAGGGATGTACTGGCCTCCTTGTTCCTGGATGAAATACCTTTACTTACGAGGTGCACCATGTAGAAAGCCTTCCGTACAACAAATGCAACTTGGTGGTCAAAAGTCAGGTTGCTATCAACCTAGGTGCCTAAGTCCCTCACTACTGATTGCATGCTTAGTACATTGTTATTAATGTGATAATTAGAGGGGATGCCAGTTTCCCCAAAGGGGATAATGATGCATTTTGTGGCATTCAGTTTGAGGCCATGCTTCTGACACCAGTCATTAGTTTGGGTAAGGCCCTCTTGAAGGATGTTCACATCACTAGGAGAATTTAAGACGCGCCCAGCTTGCAGTCATCTGCACACTTGGTCAGTCACAGACCACTGGTTTTGGCTTGCAACTCAGAAAAGTATATCCCAAACAGCAGAGGCCCCAAGAACGATTCTTGTGGGACACCGCTCGTTACAGGTCTACTACAAGAGGTGGTTTCCCTATTTTGACTGAGTGGGTTCCATCAGTCAGCCAGTTAGCTACCCATCTGGTAACATGCAGGTTGATGCCTAGCTGGGAGAATTTATCTATTATACCCGAGTGGGGAATAGTGTCTAAGGCTTTGGCTAGGTCAAGGTAGGTGGTGTGCACCGTCTTCCCCTCTTCCATGGCTTTGGTGACTGTTTCGAAGAAGTCAACCAAGTTTGACAGGCATGATCTCCCTTTGAGAAAACCAAACTGTGTGGGGGTCAAGTGTTTGGAGGTTGCCAATGTCCTTGTTTATAAGGTCCATGACAATGCATTCCATGGCCTTGCAGATCAGGCTAGTTAGGCAAATGAGCCTATAATTGCCTGGGTCAGTGGACGCTCCCACCTTTGTGTAAAGGGATGGCTGGCTGTCCTCCATTCAGCTGGGGTGAAGCCGGTGCTCAGGCTTTGGTTGCATAGAGTGCCTAATGGAGCTGAGAGCTCATGCCAGAGTTAATGTAGGATACAGCCAGGGATGTTATAGGGTCCCATGGAGATTTTTTGCCTTTGACAGGGCATTAAAGACCTGTTCCCTCATGATGAGGGGGGGGGGGCAGGTGCTGGGGATGTCCTGGTTTAGTGATGGGGGACGGGGGGACGGGAGGAGTGAAGTTTTCACTGAACCTGCCTGCCAACAGGTTGGCTATATCTATGGTTTTTCTGTATGTGGTGTTATTGACCACCAATTCAAAGCAGATTTGGGTGTTACCTTTGAAACTGCAGACATATGTGAAGAAGGCCTTGTGATTGTCCTTAGTGGATATGACCAATTTGGACTCAGCCTTAGAGGATTTCACCAGTGATCTTATTTGCTTGTTCAGATAAAGGAGAGATTGCTTCCAATTTGGCACTTGCTCCTTCTTGGTCCTGTACAGAAATTTGTTCCATTTATTATAGAGTTTGTTTATTGCTGCTGTCACCAGACAGGTTTACTCCTCCTTGGTGAAGATGATTTGGTCCTGTCAGGTATCATGAGTCCATACAGCTATGTAGGTGCTCATATAATTTCTTGGTGTAGGCTTGGACATTAGTGCTAGTTCCAACTGAAGGGACAGTGGCTGTGAAGCTGCTTACACCTGCTCTGAGAAGACTGTAGTCAGCTATGGAAAAGTTTTTTTGTTTAACCCTGACAAGGGGGGGGGGGGGGTCAGGGGAAATGGTGACTTCAAAAGTGATCACTTTATGGTCGGATCATACAAAGGAGGATGACACTATAGGGGGTGTTACAGTGGCTGCACATGTTGGTTAGGACCAGGTCCAGGATATTTTCACCTCTCGTAGGGGTGCTGAGCAGCTGATCCAATGCATTGGCATTGACAAAGTTGAAGAATCTCTGGGCATTCGTGTTTGGTCTAGAATTGGTCTTCCACTCTATGGTTGGGTAGTTAAAGTCAAAGTCACCCATGATCAGGGTAGAGAGTTGAATCTTGATTGATTTAAGTAAGTCCAGATAGGTGGAGTGGGCATTCTGAGTTATGGTTGGGGGTCTGTTGCTAGCTATGATTTGAACAGGTATTCTGTCAACAGTTAACTGCACTTGGTGTCTCCCGTGTGTCGTATCACATCATTTGACCAACCAGGAGGTGTGTACTCCTTTGATAAATATTGAAACTCCACCTCCTTTGGTTTTGCAGCCTTCCGTTTGGGGTCTGAAAGTATGGAAGGACAACATCCTTAATTTTATCGAGGGATAGTATTTAGGACTAATCTCGACAACCTTACCATCTGGCTCTTTACTACGCTTTTCTTTTTAGTAAAATGGGATGCAATTGTCAAAATGTAGTGTGTATATATATATATATATATATATATATATATATATATATGGGTTCATATGAAAAGATCGACAACTGTAAATATCGAAACTGACTTCACCGACAAGTCAGATAACCGACAACGCAAATCACGGACGTTTCCGAGGTAAGGGATGTAAATTCGCTACTCATGCCTACCATGGTAGCATAACACTGCCACACTTACTAAACCATGGTAGGCATGAGTAGCGAATTTACATCCCTTACCTCGGAAACGTCCGTGATTTGCGTTGTCGGTTATCTGACTTGTCGGTGAAGTCAGTTTCGATATTTACAGTTGTCGATCTTTTCATATGAACCCATATATATATATAGATATATATATATATATATATATATATATATATAGAGAGAGAGAGACACACACAAACACACATATCTAGGAAGTCAATCTCATGCACTTTATATGCAAACCTCAAGTGGTGGTGCCATTCAGGTATTCAATAAATGCAGGTATATCCTGAATACTACCCCTCGATAAAATAAGGATGTCATCCAAGAATCTTAAATACTTAACTTTTGACATAAAAATAGAGGGGAACACAAAATTTCTCCCATTCAGCTAGGACCTAATTTGCATTTACTGGGGCATATTTTGCCCCCATTGCCACTCCTGATATTTGCCGAAAAAACTCTCCTTCAAACCATACAAAATTGTTTAACAAAGCCCATTAAATTCACCAACATGTTAATTTTATAGGTTCATAGGTTCATACTAGGCTATCTGCCCTAGGGCATTTATAAACCTAGCCAGAGTGTGTTTGGCTTTCGCCACACATTTTAAATTAATTTTGCTATGCCCTTTTTCGAGGTTAGTATACTGTGCCTCTGTCTAACAGTGACACAGAAGTGATACCTGGGGTAAACCTACGATCTCCCATCCACCCATCAAGATTCCTCTTGAAGAGAGTCAATGAGGGACTCTGCCTAACCTGGACTGGGATTTTATTCCAGAGTGAAGGGAGCCTCTGGGTTATGAATGTGTCCCTTCAGCATGTCCTATTTATTTCAGTGCTGAGGTTCAAATCTCGAGCGCGTAGCTCGATGGGATTTGGATTTTCTGAGGTGCAGCATGTCCATTAATTCCAGGTTGGACATGGCTTTATATGTCAGGCACAGATCGCCTCTGAGCAGGTGGTATGCCACTGAGTAGAGCTGGAGTTTCTTTAACTGGGCAGCATATGGCATCTGTTTGAGTCTTTTGATCCTCTTGGTGAGGTACTTTTGGGGTCTTTCCAGTTACTGCAAGTGTCTGGTAAGGTACATCCCAAAAGGGGCATTGTACTCAATTATGGGCCTGATGAGGGATGAGTAAAGAGGCACGATGACCTCCACTGATCTAGATGCGAATCCCTTCATGATTAGGTGGGCTATATAAAATGTTTTTCTAACCACTTTGGCCACGTGGCTGTCAAATGAGAGACTGCAATCAACTTGGGTCCCCAGGTCCCTAATTACTTCTTCTGTACTTAATGGATTACCACCTATGTGGTAATTTGTGGGCACTTTGTTTTTGCCAAAGGGGATGACTATACACTTTTTAGCGTTTAGCTTGAGGCCATGGCTCTGGCACCAGTTGTCTGTTTCTATGAGGCCCTTTTGGAGGATGCTTGTGTCGGCTGGAGAGTCGATTATGGTGCCCAGTTTGCAGTCATCTGCGAACTTGGTCAGCCACAGTCCTTCCGTGTTTGCCTGTACCTCCGAGAAATATATGCCAAACAAGAGAGGTCCCAGGACTGAGCCTTGTGGGACGCCACTTGTAACTGGTTTGGAGTCTGACATGGCTCCAGCAATTCTAACCATGTGGGTTCTGTCCTTGAGCCAGTTTGCAACCCATCTAGTGACATAGGGGTTTATATTTAAGCTGGTGAGCTTATCTATAATGCCCGAGTGGGGTATTGTATCGAAGGCTTTTGCGAGGTCCAGGTAGGCTGTGTGGACCACCTTCCCCTCGTCAATGGCCCTGGTGACTGTTTCAAAGAAATCGACCAGGTTTAAGAGGCAGGATCTGCCCTTAACAAAGCCGAACTGAGTAGGATCCAGTGTCTGTAGGTCCCCAATATCTTTATTTCTGAGGTCCATGATGATCCTTTCCATAGCTTTGCAGACCAAGCTAGTCAGGCTTATGGGGCGATAGTTTCCAGGATCCATTGAGGCACCACCTTTGTGGAGAAGGACCACTGTTGCTGTACGCCACTCTTTGGGTACATATCCTGTAGTAAGGCTGAGACTGAACAGTAGTTTTATGTTTGGGTTTAGCTCTTCTTGGAGTTCATGTAGGACGCAGCCCGGGACACCGTCTGGTCCCATTGATGCTGTGTTTTTGCTTTGGAGAGGCGGCTCTTACCTGAGCATCTGAGATGTCAGGGGCAGCACTCTGCTGGGATAAATATTTGCCCTTTTGGTGGGAGAAGTTTGCTGAACCTGTCAGCTAGGATGTTGGCAATGCCTGTGGGTTTGGTGTATTTTTTGTCATTTTGGACTAATTCTGAGCATATCTGGGAATTTCCACCCAGGTTCCTAACACAACTAAAGAAAGCCTTGTGATTATCCTTAGTGTCCTGTGCAATTTTTCTCTCAAAGCTGGCCTCAGACGATTTTATGAGTGCCCGTAGTTTTTTGCTAATACTGATCAGAGATGCCTTCCCTTTTTGGGATTTTGCTCTATCATGTAGTAGCTTCCTCCTTCTATTGTATAGTTTGTTTATGGCTGGGTTCCACCAGACAGGACATCTGCCTTTGGAGGATTGGGTCTTGGTTTTATTTGGGATTGCATGATCCATGCATTCTTGAAGGTGTTCATAGAATGCGTTTATAAAGGATTCTGCAGTCTGGACCGTATTTTCCACAGGCCCGGGGGCTTTGAAGGATTCCACCTCGGTTTTGAGAAGTGTGAAATTTGCTTTAGAGAAGTTTTTCACTGTGGTTTTCTGGGCAGGGGGTGTTTAGTGTTTGATAAACAATCACCTTCAGTTAATGTGTTATGAAAGAACTCCAAACTTATGTTATGAGAAATCACTGAAAATAAGTTGATAATATCAGTGGTTATAAAAATGAAATAGTCTTTATAGCTCACACTTCTTAGAATATCTAAACAATGCCAACAGTCCCATAAAATACGTAATTTAGTTTTCAAGATTTGTTTTCAATCAATATATAAAAGCAAGGGGCTCCATTTTAGATCCCCCTGGCTGTCACATTGGGTCTAAATGGTGGATTTGATTTGTTTAATGTACTTTGGGGATCCAAAAGATAGAGGAATAATAGGTGCATGAACTGCTCTATCTTGTCAATCTCCTCCTGCAAAATGAATCAAACCACCACCAATCAATTTTAGCGTATGCTACATTTATCTCATTTTTTGAAACCATGGTATAGCTGCTGCTGTCATTCAAAATTTCAAATATTTTAATTACATAATCATAATACCCCATAATGGCAACACCACCCCCTTTATCAGGGTTCAACATCCTAGGGTCTATATCAGAACATTGAAGTACTACTACATTGAATGTTCTAATATCGAAACATTTCACTCGAAACACCACAACATCGAACACTCAGAACAGCAAATTTTTTTTCCCAGGGAAAAAGTTTGCTGTTCCAACAAACATACACACAACACGAGCACACCAAAATACATAATCCACACACATACACTTCACAAAACCCTACACTAAACCATACATACACTACTAGCTATCCACTTAAACCCAACCCTAACCATAAGGTCCGTAACTACCGCACACTCACCTTACCCACTCCCTAACCCTAAAGTCCCTATCGCACACTCACCTTTCCCGCTCCCTAACCCGAAGGTCCCTATCGCACACTCACCTTCGTTCGCACACTTACCTTAACCCGGTCCGTAACCTTCGCTCCACAGTCGAGGAAACAGTGAAGCTGCAGAAAAGGTCCACCGAATACTTTCCCTAGGAAAGTATTCTATATTCTGCAGCTTCAGTATTTTCAGCGTTCGATGCAAAAGGTTCGATATTAGAACATTCGAAGTAGTAATACTTCAATGTTCTAATATCAACGCATAATCTGAAGATCCTTGTTAGAAGCCAGTTCCTTTAAACATGCATGTTCACCAAATGTCAAGTCATCATATATTTTAGCAAGGGGTTAAGTTACTTACTAAATTCACCTTCACACATTTGCCCAAAAAGGTGAGTCACTGGATTAAAAGGTGGAATAAAAATATTTTTTTCTTTTCAGCATAATCAGATCATTAAACACCTCAGAATCATTGTCAAAGACAATACACAAACTGAGCTACCTAGTATACAACTTCAAATCAATAAGCAGTCTAGAAATATCAGTTTTAAATGTTAGCACAAAGATGAACCCTTTCCTCAGTGAAGAAAAACGATCTGGTCCCACTTGCAATTCACTAAAATTGTAAATGAAAAGCATTCGTGGCACCAACACTGAACTTGCAATTCCCCTTTGGTAACTAATACCTCCCCCTAAATCTCCACTGATTGTATTGGCCTCTCCCCTTCATTTGTCGTTGTGGGGAAAGGCTGACATCCCTCCCATCTTGGGCTTGCCGGTTGATTCAAAAGTTTCTACAAATGCCTCATGGGAGGGAAGCCTAAAAAAATCATTGGGTTTTGAGGTATCCCCATTAGACCACTCGGGTTCTCTACTATGGTTAGATTCACCTTGTACAATTCTTAGGTCCATTTCCTTAGAAAAATGGTAGGTTTTCTTAGGGGCAGGATAAACACGTTTCTTTGCAATACTCTAGTGTCCCTTCATAACTTTCATTGCTTCTTTTCCAAGTTTTAAGAAACAAATTTATCAAGCTCTCTAAACACTTGAAGATACTTTCCGGTGTTCATTGGGAACAGGTCATTAGTAATGCTATTGTTTAGTTCATTAATTTCATTTTTCAATTTCGGTAACTTACGGTCATTGTCCCATATTCAAATCCACATAATCTCCATATCAGTTCGGTCAAACTCTGTTAGCTCCTCATGCATCACTGAATCAGGTTCTGTCCCCATGGGATATTTCCAGATACACAAACCTCTCAGGACCTGGTTTCATGTTAAAGATTTAGACAAAAAAGGCTGCTCAGTTGTACAATCTCTCTGCAAACTTTTATTTGAAGCTAGCTAGGGTGGAGGGTCATGCTTCAACATTAAAGGTTTCAGTATCAATATCTCAGAATGAAGAAGAAAAAAGTTATGTCTTACCATAAAATTCCATTTGTGTTGTTCATCTTCTTTCAATCATCACTGATGGGGTTCAGTTCCGAGCCCTCGGAACTGAGTCAGCCTACTTACCAAGCTCGTGCCAGCCAAAAAAACTCTCAAGCTAAGTCTCTACCCAGAATACCCTTCTCCCTGTTACCTCAAATTGAGTTTGCTAGAGAAAGAGAAGTAAAGCCGAGGCCACTTCTGCGCAAATACCCTAGGACACCACTTAGATTCAAAGCATCCCCTAGGAGCCTTTGGAGGGGGATGGAGGGTGGAAAGTGATGAATGAAAGAAGATGAACAACACAGATAGAACGTTATGGTAAGACATAACTTCCTTATCAGATGTTGTTAATCTTCTTTCGATTCATCACTATGGGACAGAATCCCAAGCTACCTTGAGGTCCACGGGCAGCCCTTATGGAAGAACATTCCTGAGTACCACTGAGCCGAAGGCAGCTCTCCCTCTGGAGACCAAGTCCAATTTGTAATGATTAATAAAGGTATGAGGCTTAGCCCAAGTAGCTACTATGCAGATGTCATCCAATGAAGCCCTGGAATGGAAAGCTACAGATGTTGCCACATATCTAGTGGAGTGAGCGTTAACTTTTGGCATAGGTTCGTTACTGAGGGAATAGATGAAACATATGCAGTTCCCTTAGCCATTTTGATAAAGTAACCTTAAAAACAGCATCTCCCATTATGAGCTCAGAAAAGGAGATGAAAAGCTGTTCAGATTTACGGACAGGTTTGGTCCTGTGTAGGTAAAATCTCAGTTGTCTATGTATGTCTAAGGAGTGAACGCAGTACTCTCCCCTATTGGCAAAATTTGGAAAAAAACACTGGTAGATCAATGGTCTGGTTTATGGAGAATTCAGAAACAACTTTGGGAAGGAAGGATGGATTCATCCCAAGTGATACTCTATCTTTATGAAAGACCAGATAGGGCCTCTTGATACACAAAGCCTGCAGCTCAAGAGACCCTTCTGGCAGACGTGATGGCTACTAAAAACAAGGCTCTCCAAAACAAAAACTTTAGGTCACACTTCACAGCAGGTTCAAAAAGTTTTTGAGTCAAAGACTGAAGGACTAAAGTGAGGTTCCATGATTCCACAGGCTGTCTGATAGGAGGCCTGATATGAGGGATTCCCTTGAGGAAGGCCCTGCAAAGGCATAAAGAGATAAGGAGAAATTGCCGCTAGATGTACTCATACCATAGAGGCAGAGGCTCCATTATCAAAAAACTTGGCCAGGTATTGAAGCATTGCAGCTATTGGAGCAGAATACGCATCTAGCATGTCATCCTAGGACCAGGTGGAGAATCTTTTCCATTTATCCTGATATAGTCTTCTGGTGGATGGTTTATGAGAGGCCAGAATTATGTCTCGAACAGGGGAGGAAAGATTAGCTTGCCTGGTGACTAATGGAAGTGGAGAAACCAAGCAGTCAGCTTGGGACTGGACAGATTTGGGTGACTCAACCCTTGGGGGTGAGTAATTAGATCTGGTAGAGGGTCCAGAATCCATAGCGGTTATATTAGGTGATGCCGAAGAAATGGAAACCAAACTTGTCAAGGCCAGAATAGAGCTATGAGGATCACCTTGCATCTCAACCAAAGAGCTTTCTTTAGAAATTGTGGAATCAGGGGAATGGAAGGATAAGCGTAAAGAAGTCCCGTGGGCCAATCATGGATTAGAGCGCCTCTCAGTGACTCTCCCTCTGGGGGAAGTACGGCAAAATAGCTCCTGCACTTGTTGTTCAATGGGGAGGCAAAGAGGTCGCAGCAAGGCTGGCCCCACTGGCTGAAGATTTCTGTCGCCATCTCGGGGTTGAGAGACCACTCATGAGGCATGAGGATGCATCTGTTCAATTTGTCTGCAATCACATTGGAGCTCACCGGGATATGCGTTGCTATCAGAAAGTGGTTGGAAGCTATCATCCACTGCCAAATTCTCATGACTTTTCGACATAAGGAGCAAGACTTGGTTCCTCCTTGCTTGTTGATGTACCAGACCGCTGACATATTGTCTGACTGAATCGCAACTGTCCTGGAAGGGAGAGCCGAATGAAAGGCCTGCAACGCTAACAGCACAGCCCTTAGTTCCAGAACACTGATATGCAGGTAGGCCTCTGAGGTGGACAATGTGCCTTGGACGGTCTTTCCCTGGAAATGGCCCCCCCACCTGATCAAGGAAGCATCCGTGGTCATGATGGCTCTAGGCTGAGGGGATTGAAATGGACGACTCCAAAGTTCTATGTCTGGCCTCATCCACCAAAGGAGGTTCTGTCTGCAGGAGTTGGTTATTCGAATCTGGTAATAGAGGGGGTGATAGTTTGGAAACTAATGACAAAGAAGGAGCCATTGCAGGATCAGCATGTGTAGTTTTGCTAGAAGCACTATTGGGATCAAACCCACCATAGAACCTAGAGCCTGAAGAACTTCTTTTGCTGAGACTTTTGTTTGAGAGAGTATCACTCGGAGCTGAAGCCTCAAATGGTGGAGTCTGTGAATTGGGAGTGATACTAAACAAGACTAAGTATTGAAAACTGCTCCAATGAACTCTATTCATTGTCTAGGAGTAAGGTTTGACTTCTCCCAATGTGTCGTTATTCCCAACAATTTTGCCAGAGAGTATAATGCAGGGTTGTTATGAGAAGATGCTTGGTGGGGGCAGTGAGGAGCCAGTCATCCAGATATGGAAACACCCGGAATCCTTGTAGTCTCAAGTGAGCTGTGACCACTGCCATGAACTTTGTGAACACTCTGGGGGCTGTATAGAGACCAAATGGCAGGGCACGAAATTGATAATGACTGGCCCCTCTCTGTGGACTGTAGAGAGACCGAACGACAGTGCACAAAACTGATAATGACTTGCCTCTAGCCAGAAACGAAGCAGACTCCTGCAGTGTTTGCCCATTTTGATGTGGTAATACACATCTCCGAGATCTACTGAGCACATCCAATCGCCTTCCCTTAAAAAAGGGAGAATGGACTGAACCGTGACCATCCGGAATTTGGTTTGGGTGACAGACTTGGCTAAGCTGCTGAGATCCAAAATGGGTCTCCAGTCCCCTGTCTTTTTTGGCACCAGAAAGAATCTTGAGTAGAATCCGGATCCATGTTGGTCTGGTGGGACTGGTTGGATGACTCTTTTTTGAGATAGCTTCATCATCTTTGAAGCTGCTTCTTCCCTTTGACTGGCTGGAACATCGGGAAGTTTTCTTGGAAGGTTTGGCTGACAAGAAAGGGGAATGGTGTAACCACTGGTGATGATACTCTGCACCCAATGATTGGTGGTAATGGATTCCCAGGCAGCTTGGTGCAGAGAGAAAAGCACAGTTTTGTACCTACCATAAATGTAGATGTTCGAGTGCTAATACAGCTGCAGTCATAACAGATGGGTTCTCCTGCCGTCAGGCGGGTCCTCGGTTGGTCGAATTCCAAAGCCTAGGTCCGGCGTCGGTTGTCGTCGCTTTCTTTCCTGACGTCAGTGCGACAGGGGTATAATACACAGCTGACGCCATATTCTTCAGTCTTTCTTGCCCCAGATGTCAGGTGACCCCAGAAGGAAGGCAATATATATATATATATATATAAAAAAAAAAAAAAAATATATATATATATATATATATATATATATATATATATATATATATAATATATAATCATGCATTGCAATATAATCAAAAACCAGTAGTTGCAAGCAAATACATCATAGAAGGATAACCCAATCAAGTTGTAAGATGAGGAGTTAGCCACTAGGTCTGTACCCAGAGGGAAGGAGGGAGGAAACCTGGACTGCAGCTGTATTACCACTCGAACATCTACATTTATGGTAGGTACAAAACTGTACTATGTTCATCGTGCATACAGCTGCAGTCATAACAGATGGGTAGAATCCCAAAGCTACGCACAGGGTGGTAGGCACTAGGTGGAACTGGGAGGAGCCAGAATGCCCTGCAACACAGCAGTGGCAAAGCCTGCTCTAGTTTTGGAGTATAAAGGTAGGTGGTAGTGTTTAGTGAAGGTATGCACAGAACTCCAAGTGGCTGCCTCCAAAATATCTTTGGTAGGGACTCCTCTGAGGAAGGCTGCAGAGGTAGCTGTGGCCCTTGTGGAGTGGGATCTGATGCCTGCAGGTACATATTTACCATGAAAGGAGTAACAAAACCGTATACAGTGGCCTATCCATTTTGAAATTGTCCGTTTGTAAATTGGCTTCCCTTGAGCTCCTACAGCATAGGACACAAAGAGTTGTTCTGATTTCCTGAAAGGCTTTGTTCTGTCCAAATAGTAACATAAGCTGTCTACGGATGTCTAATGAATGTAGCAGCCTTTCCCCTTTGTTTTGAGGATTGGGGTAAAAGGTAGGTAAGTGTATGGCCTGATTTAAAGCTACCCTGGATACTACCTTAGGCATAAATGACGGGTTGGTTCGTAGGGGAACCCTGTCCTGATGGAAGATGAGAAAGGGCTGCACAGCCATGAGGGCTTGTAGTTCCGAAACCCTACGAGCTGAGGTAATGGCCTGAAGGAAAGCTGTTTGCTGTTTTCCAGGACAAATATTGCAAATCTGCTGAGGCAGCTGGTTCAAAGGGAGGCAATGTTAATTTTTCTAGAATGTAATTAAGATCCCAGGCTGGTATTGGTTGTTTCCTTGGAGGTCTTATATTCTTAGCCCCTCTGAGGAACTGTCTTAAGAGTGGGTGAGAGAATAAGGGTGGATCAGTGTTGTATTCTGCAGAAATGGCTGAGGCATGGATTTTGATGGAGGAAAATGAAAGTCCACTGTTCAACAGCTCAGCTACATACTGTAATATCTGAGGCAAATACAGTTTTCTAGGATCCTGGCCTTTTTTCTCATTCCAAGTGTAAAACCGTTTCCATTTTGCGGAGTAAGCCTTTCTAGTAGATGGCCTTCTGGCCTCCAAAATGACATCCTGCACCTCCTTGGAGAGTAGGGTCTGTTGTGGTGTTAAGGAATTTTCCATGCAGCCAGATTGAGTGTTTTCAGCTGACTGTGAAGAGTTTTGTAGCTGTGCTGAGTCAGTAGAAGAGGCATTAGAGGTAGGGTCCAAGGAGGAGAATGTGTTAGGATCCTCAGGAGTGGGTACCAGTGTTGTCTTGGCCAGTCTGGAGCAATCAGTATCATCTTCGGTCTGTCTGCTCTTGCTTTCAAGAGCACCTTGGGCAGAAGAGGCAAAGGTGGGAAGGTGTAAACTGTCCGTGCTGCCCAACTGAAAGAAAGGGCGTCCACTCTCCAGGCCGTTGGATGGAATGTCCTTGAGCAGAATTTTGTCAATTGATGATTCCTGTGGGAGGCAAAGAGATTTAGGTCTGGCCTTCCCCACGCTTGGATTATATTTGTAAACACTTGAGGATGCAACTTCCATTTGTGCGGGTCTGTCATATTTCTGCTTAGATTGTCTGCCAGCGTGTTTTCCAAACCTGGCAGGTACTGTGCTTGAAGTTCGATTTGCCATTCCAGAGCCAAGTTCCAAAGTGACATGGCCAGCCTGCACAGGGGGTATGAATGTGTTCCTCCTTGTTTGTTTATGCACCACATTACTGTGGTGTTGTCTGTTCTTATCAATAATTGCCCTGGATGCAAGAGTTCCTTGAAAGCTGTAATTGCATTTATCACTGCTAGCATTTCCTTTTGACTGATGTGAAGGTGCTTTTCCTTTTGGGACCATTTGTCCTGAATGCACCTGTCTGTCATGTGTGCCCCCCAGGCGTAGTCTGAGGCGTCTGTTGTGATGACTTGATTTGCTTGAGGCTTGCAGAATGGTAGACCTGTGTTTGTTTGGCATGCTTGGGCCCACCATAGAAATTCCTTTTGCAAACATGGGATTAGTGGTATTATTGTTTCCAAACTGTGGCTGTGTTGAGACCATAGGTTTTTTAGGTACCACTGAAGTTTCCTCATAGGCAACTTTGCACATGGGATTAGAAGAATGCAAGATGCCATGAAGCCCAGAGCCTGCAGGATTTTCCTTGCAGTTAGCCTGGTACAATTTGCTAGTATTTTGAAGTACTGAGTTAGTTGCCCCTGTTTTTCTGGCGTAAGATGGGCCATTTGGGTGTTTGTGTCCAAGTTGGCACACAGGAAAATTATTTTCTGAGATGGTGTTAGCCTGGATTTCTCTTTGTTGACTGTGTATCCCAGAGAATTCAATAACCATGTTACATAAGCCAGATGTTCCAGAAGTATGTGTTTGCTGTCCGCTTGGATCAGGCAGTCGTCCAAATAAGGGTAAATTTGTATCCCTTGAAGTCTGCAGTAGGCAATTACTGATGCCAGGCATTTCGTGAATACTCTGGGTGCAGTAGATAAGCCAAAGGGCAATGCAGAGAATTGATAGTGGATTGAACCTGCAAGAAATCTGAGGTATCTTCTGCAGCTTTGTCTGATTGGGACATGCAGGTATGCCTCCTTGAGGTCCAATGTTACCAGCCAAGACTCCTTGCCCAGCATGGGAAGAAGCTGCTGTAAGGTGAGCATCTTGAATTTTGATGCAGTAGAAATGTGTTTAGGATGGATAAGTTCAAAATGGGTCTCCAATCAGTTCCCTTCCTTGGTACCAGGAATAGTCTGGAATAAAAACCTTGACCTTGTTCGTGAGTAGGTACCTCTTGAATAGCTTTCATGTCCATGAGCTTTGAAATTTGTATTTGAGCCTCTGTCCTTTGATTGTGTGGCAGGTTCGGCATGCCTCTCATTTTTGGAAGAGTGTGAAAATGAAATCTGTAGCCTCTGTTTATAATGTCCAGGATCCATTTGTCTGTTGTGATAACATGCCAATTTTTTGAAAATAATGCCAGCTTTCCTCCCAAGGGTGCTGCCAGCTGAGACTTGCTTGGCATGCAAAGGGGAAAGTCATTGGGTTTGTTTTCTGTATTGTTGTGCACTGTCTTCGCCACCTCTTGGTGCTGGAGTTTGCCATTGTCTGCCTCTATATGATCCTTGAGTTTGTCCTCTGCCCCTTGTGCACCTGTATCTACCTCTTTGGGGCTTGTCCGTGGCTGGAAAGGACCAGTTTTTTGAAGGCCAATTTCTGCTAAAACGTGGTGGTTGTACCTGTAGAAAAGCTTTGACAGTTTGCATAGATTTAGCTTTTTCTTCCATTTTCCGTAGTATCTCCTCAGCATTAGTACCAAATAATACATCCTTTTGTAAAGGAGCATCTAGTAGTTTAGCTTTAACATGATCAGGCAAGGTTTGTTCCCTAAGCCAGGCATGTCTACGAATGACTGATCCTGTAACAGCAGCTCTACTTGAGGCCTCTAGAGCATCATAGCCACATTGTAAGGTGTGTTTACCCACTTGTTCTGCACTATGCATCATATCCTGCAACTCCTTCAAATCTGGTTGTTCAGGTTGTGACATTTTATTCCTTAATTGTGATAACAGAAACTGCTGATATTTAAGCATATGGAACTGACAATTTAAGGCCCTCATGGCTAGGGTGGCCGAGGTATATACCTTTTTTCCCCACCTTTCTAAGGATCTAGACTCTCTTTCGGAAGGTAATGGACTCTTAGCAGTAGAGGCCTTCATTCCCTTGGGGCCTTGAGAAATGGTTTCAGGGTCAGCATTATGGCTTTTGTAAAGAAATTGGTGTGAGTTAGGAACTCTGTAGTACCTATCAGGCTTGACTGGGGCAGGAGGCAGGGAATCCGGATTAAGGCAAACCTCCGAGTAAACATCATCAAGTATGTCCAGGACAGGAGGTATCGCCAGAGGTCTGTGCTGAGGTAGCAAAAGAAATTCCCTAAGTCTTTTCTTGGAATCTGAAAAATCTTGGCCTTCCCAATGGAAGTGTTCCCTCAAGGTATGCAAGGTTTCCCCGAAAAAAAAATCCTCTGGGGGAGATACAGAAGGAATTGACTGCTCTGCATCAGAATCTTCAAAGGGGGAGTACGAGTGTTCCTCTTCATCAGAATGTTCTGAAATAATGGAGCCCTGGTCAGAAGAGGGAGAATCTTCCTCCACTCTGGGTCTCTTGTCCGGAGGGGGTTGGGAACCCCTGATAAGAGTAATTAAATCCTCAGCCATTTTGAGCATCTGCTTTTTAGGCATGGGACCTGGAGATGGGCCCTGTGCAATAGGCCTCTTGGGATGCATGGCTGATTTGGACTTAGTAAAGGCCTTTATGGAAAAGGAAGATGAGGGTCTGAAGACACCATGGGTGGATGTGGACCTGTCCACATTAAGAGGCTCAACACTCACAGTGGCTTCGGTAGCTGTAGTCAGGGTATGGGCCGAGGCACCTGCGGTCTCGGTTACAGAAGACACCGCCAGAGAAGTGTCATCGGTAGTCAGGGGCTGCATAGGTGCCTCGCTGAGAACCGGACCACGTGTAGTCGGTTTTGGCGTGGTGTCGGTGGAGACCACGGACCTCGCGTGTCGGTCTTTGTCCTTGCGTTTTTTTGGACAAAACGGTAGTCGGAGTCTCCGACGACATTTCATAATCAAAAGCTTTACCAAAAAAGTGCTGGGCGAACTCTGCCCGACGCTTAATAGTGCGTTTATTGAAAGTAGCACAAAAGCGACAGCCCGAGACGTCATGTCTGGGCCTAAACAAGGTATACAGAGGGAATGGAAATCCTTATGCGGTATTTGCTTACCACAAGAAATACAATTGTTAACTTTGTCTGACATCGGTCTGAGGCAAGAAAAGTTTCCCCAACGGGGTACTTAGCTTTAAAGAAGACTTCGGTTTCCAAATTTTCGTAATTTCAGGAGCTGGCCGACCGGCACTTGCGAACTGCTTCTGCTTCGGGCACCACACGGCAAAAAAGACTGTAGAAAATGGCGTCGGCTGTGTCTTACAATGTGGCTCACTGACGTCAGGAAAGAAAGCGACGACAATCGACGCCGAGCCTAGACTTTGGAATTCGGCCGACCGAGGACCCGCCTGACGGCAGGAGAACCCATCTGTTACGACTGCAGCTGTATGCACGATGAACATCGAGCCCAGACTGCTTCCAGAGGTAAGCAATCGGGCTGCTCCTCAGGAGCGCTGATAGGGCTGTCCAGAGAAGGGGCCCACTGGAGCCTTGGTTATGAGGACCCCCTCTGTTCTGTAGGGGCATCTTGCGGAATTGTTACCCCCTCTGCCCCTGGGGTGGGGGTGTCATCACCACATCCGGCATGGAAAGGACCTTGAGATAGTTTGAGCCACATTTTTCCACTCCTCTGATTCCTGGAGAAGGTACGTTGAGGACTTGAAAACCGTAGGCCTACGGCAGACAGGGTCTTTCAGTCTTGCTCGCACCTGGCTAGAGTGTCCTTTACTTTGGAGCCAAAGAGAGACAAAGCTTCGATGGGAGCATTCAGAAAGGAAGACTTGAAGGGATCCGCGAGGTCCACAAATCCACATCCAGGTATGAGACCTCATGACAATGCCTGAACCCTCTGCTCTAGCCACCCCTTCAGTTGCATGTGAAAGCAACCTCATGGACGAGTTGGATATAGATTCCAGGGTTGTGAACTGTGAGGCCACTTTGTCCCTGACCTCGCCAGACAACTGTCCTGAGAGTGTCCCAGAGAATTTGGAGACCAAGTCTCTCTGGAGCCTCGTAAAATGTGCCAAATAGTTCAGGGACAATATAACAAAGGTCCCAGATGCAAAAACATGCTTTTCAAATCTGTCTACCGACAGGGACTCCCTGTTGGATGGATGGACAGCGGGACTTTCCTCAGCCAAATCCTCTCTCATGGCCGCCGCCGCCACCACCATATCATCGACTGGTAACCCTTTGGACCAATGGGGGTTCTCCTCGGGGGGGGGGGGGGATTTTGACTTGTCTTCGAGGTATTGCCTCAATGGAATCGGGGCTCTTCCAAGTGTGCTGCACAACTAGCTGGACGAGTTTGCTGGCAGGCGGGGTCACCCAAGAGGTAGAAGGCCAGGCACGGAAAGCCTGCAGGAACACGGACTCCTCAGAAGAAGGGTTGGAGGGCTTCCAATCACCTCTCTGCTTAAGTATTTACAGAATGTCACTGAAGGAGACATCATCAGGAGGTGACTGAGGGGACCCTTCATCATCATCGTAATCCGTGTCTTCAGTTAAGGACTCCTCGGGTGGGTCCACGTGCTTCCTCTTGCACGTCTTCTTTTGAGGGGCTCCTCAGTGGGGGTCTCTGAGGAGAACTCGGAAGAGCGGGTACCCTGAAAAGTACAGTTGTGTACACTTATCATAAATGTAGATGTTCGAGTGTATTCACTGTTGCAGTCATTACATTTGGGTTATCTGCTTGCAGTAGCCCTCAGTTGGCCTGATTAACAAAGTCTTGGGTCCTGTGTCGGTTGCTGTCCCTTCTTCCATGAAGTCAGGTCGTCAGGGGTATAAAACATGGGTACCTGTCAAATCTTCGAATGCTCAAAATTTCGAACGTTACATGGTCGAGACCAAACGTTCAAAATTTTGAGTGCTCAAAGATAGACTTTCGATGGCACCGTACATTGTAGATAGGGAGAATTTCCCTTTTCTGCACTGAAGTGCGGTCTCATGAGTTGGTATATTTAAGTAGGGGGTGTGGGGGTTTGCAGGGGGGCTTGCCCTCCTGCCGACACTGTTAAAGTGTTTTTTTCTGCGTTTTCTTTTTTTTTTATGTTCGAACATCCAAATGTTGAACATTTGGTCTCGACTATGTAAAGTTCGACATTTTGGATGTTCGAACATTTAACATAGACCCATAAAACATGCAGCCGACACCATTACATCAGTTTTTCTTGCCCCAGATTTCAGGTGTCCCCAATGGGAAGCAATTAAATCTATAAATACAAGGATATACCTCCAACAAAAAAGCAAATACACCAAAAAGCTTTTTGAGCATAGTAAGTGAGAGTAGCAGTATAGCCAAAAGAAGAAATGGGGCTGGAGAGAGGGTAACCAGGACTGCAAGAGTGAATACACTCCAACATCTACATTTATGGTAAGTGTACACAGCTGTACTATGTTCCTCGTGTTTCACTGTTGCAGTCATTACATTTGGGTAGATTCCCAAAGATAAGGTTGTGAGGAGAAATTTAAATAGAATTAGGACCAGCTATAAGGCCCTGCAAGACTGCAGTGGCAAAACCAGCTCTGGATTTAGAGAAAATTGGCAAATGATAATGCTTGGTGAAATTATGTACAGAACTCCAGGTAGCAGCTTCTAGGATGTCCCTAGTAGGGATGGCCCTGAGAAAGGCTGTAGAGGTAGATGCAGCCCTGGTTGAATGGGTTTTGATGACCTGTGGGATAGGTTTTCCATGGTGCTTATTGCAGAAATGAATGCAGTGGCCTATCCATTTTGAAATGGTTTGTTTTGAAATAGCTTTTCCCTCTGTCCCTGCAGCAAATGCCAACAGCAGTTATTCAGATTTCCTTTGAAGTTTAGTCCTGTCCAAGTAGAATCTAAGCTGTTTGTGCACATCTAAAGAGTGCAGTATCTGTTCCCCTTTGTTCTGTGGGTTAGGAAAGAAGGTAGGCAAATGAATGGACTGATTAAGAGCTACACTGGATACCACCTTGGGCATGAAGGAGAGATTGGTTCTGGTGGACTCCCTGTCCGCATGAAAGATGATGAAAGGTTCCACCGCCATAAGGGCCTGTAATTCAGATAGCCTTTTTGCAGAAGTGATTGCTAGAAGGAAAGCTGTTTTCCAGGAAAGATATTTTAAATCTGCAGTAGCAGCTGGCTCGAAAGGAGGAAGAGTGAGTTTCTCCAAGACAAAATTAAGATCCCAGGCTGGAGTTCGAACTCTTCTGGGTGGCCTTACATTTTTGGTCCCTCTGAGGAACTGCTTGAGCAGTGGGTGATAGAAGAGGGGAGGCACTGTGCTATAATACACCGAAATGGCGGAGGCATGAATTTTGATGGAGGAAAAGCACAGGCCCTTATGAAGCATCTCAGCCAAGTATTGTAGTATCTGAGGTAAATTGAGCACTGCTGCATTCATTCCTTGAGATTGGTTCCAGACACAAAATATTTTCCATTTTGCAGCATAAGATTTTCTAGTACTAGGCCTCCTTGCCTCTAAAATGATATCCATCACAGATTCACTGAGGGATGGTAAAGGAAATTAGAAGTTATGTACTTACCATAACGTTCCATCTGAGTAGGTGGATTCATTTGTCTGCAACCTGTGGGTTATGGATCCGATATCGGATCCGAACCGGCATGGTTTATCCAGCTATGGATCCGAGCTCCTAGCTCCTCCCCTCACCCATAATGCCCTGCTCTCCCTACATGACCTCAGATCGAGTTTGCCCTGAATCAAAATACCCTAGAAAAGGGTAACACATCATATGCAGGAAACTGACAAGGTCAGGGGGATAGGAGGGCGGGATGGTTGCAGACAAATGAATCCACCTACTCAGATGGAACGTTATGGTAAGTACATAACTTCTAAATCTGAAGTAGGAGATTCATTTGTCTGCAACCTGTGGGACAGAGTCCCCAGCTACCTGAATCTTGGGCGGCCGTCATGGAAGGATATTCCGGAGCACCGCGGAGCCAAAGGATGCTCTACCTCTATATGTGATATCCAGCTTGTAGTGAGAAATAAAGGTAAGAGATGAAGCCCAAGTAGCTGCTGAACAAATGTCATCCAGATGAATCCTAGCCTTAAAGGCTGCTGAGGTAGAAACTGACCGGGTCGAATGGGCATGGACTCCCTCCGGTGCGGGCCTTCCAGAAGCTTGATAAGCTAAAAGAATACACTGCGAAATCCAGCGTGACAAGGAGACTTTGGAAATTGGCTTACCCAGATTGAATTTGGCAAAGGAAATGAACAACTGGTCGGATTGCCTATGACCAGCTGTCCTGTTAAGATAAAAGCGAAGTTGCCTGTGAACATCCAAGGAATGCAGCTTGTATTCCCCCTTGTTCTGATATTTAGGAAAGAAAACAGGGAGGTTAATGGACTGATTAATGTTTGCTTCTGAAGCTACCTTAGGAAGAAAGGAGGGATTGGTCCTGAGGTATACGCAGTCCGGATGAAAGACCAAGTAAGGAGGCTTTATGGAGAAGGCTTGAAGTTCCGAAACTCTTTTGGCCGAAGTAATGGCTACTGAAAAGGCAGTCTTGAGGGATAAAAATTTTAGATCTACTGTGGCCGCAGGCTCGAAGGGGGGAGCGGTCAAGGCCTGAAGAACCAAAGAAAGATCCCATGGAGGAACCGCTTGCTTGACAGGGGGTCTAAGGAGAAAAGTGCCTTTTAGGAAGATTTTACACAAATTGGCAGACATAAGTGGTCCAGAGTCATGACCAACATAATAGTGAGAAATGGACGCAAGCTGCACTTTGACCGTGGAACTGCTGGCACCATCATTAAAAAGAGTAGTTAGGAAGTCTAGCACCAGAGGAAGGGGAACCGTGAAGGGATCTAGACCTTGCCGCTCCGCCCAAATGGAGAATCGTTTCCATTTACTGCCGTAAACTTTCCTGGTAGATGGTTTATGAGCCGCTACCAGGATGGCCTTAACGGGGGACGAGATACCAGGAGTCCTAATTAGGAGTGGAACTGGAGCAGCCAAGCAGTTAACTTCAGGTTGTCCAGATTCGGAGCTGGTAGGTTCGATGGGTGGGATATCAGATCCGGAATGGGATCTAGAATCCAAGGTGGATTCACCGAGTGAGACCTTAGGAAAGGGAACCAGATCTGTCGAGGCCAGAATGGGGCAATGAGGATCATTCTGCACCCCAACCGAGAGGCTTTCTGAAGAACTTGGAGCATCAGAGGCAAAGGGGGGTAAGCGTAAAGAAGACCGGGGGGCCAAGCATGCACCAGAGCGTCTCTCGGGGTATCCCCTGGAGGAGGGATTAGAGCGAAAAAACTGTCGCACTTGGTGTTTAAGGGAGACGCAAAGAGATCACAACAAGGAGTTCCCCACCGTGCGAAGATACGTTTCGCTACTTGAGCATTGAGAGACCACTCGTACGGGGAGAGAATGGTGCGACTGAGCTTGTCCGCTAGGATGTTGGACCGACCTGGAATATGCGTTGCGATGAGAAAGCGGTTGGTGGAGATTGCCCATTCCCACACTCTCATGGCTTCTCGACATAAAGGATAAGACCTGGTTCCCCCCTGTTTGTTGATGTACCAGACCACCGACATGTTGTCTGACTGAATCGCAATAGTTCCCAAGGGAAGAAAGGCCTGAAGTGCTCGCAACACCAAGAGCACTGCTCTCATCTCTAGAACATTGATATGCAGGGAGGTCTCTGAGTCGTTCCACGTGCCTTGGACCGTCCGGCCTGCAAAATGCCCCCCCACCCGAGGCGAGAGGCGTCCGTGGTCACCGTGGCGAGAGGGGGAGAAGCACAAAAGGGGTGGCCTCCGTGGAGATCCTGTGAGTGGAGCCACCACAAGAGGGACCGCTTGCAAGCCTTGCTGATCGCAATGGGATGATGCATAGGTAGAGCAAGATAAGACCACTGAACTTGAAGTGTCCACTGAAGGACCCGCATATTGAACCTGGCGAGTGGAAGAAGAGATATTGCTGCCGCCATGGACCCTAGAGCCCTCAGGACCAATTCCGCCGGAACTGAGCTGGAGTGGAGGATGGCCCGCACCTGGAGTCGCAGATTCTGAACTCTGTCGGCTGTGAGGAAGGCTCTTAACTCCCTCGTGTCTAACCTGGCACCTATAAAATCTATCAACGGAGTGGGGGCCAGGTTGGATTTTTCTACGTTTATCGTGATGCCCAGGTGGGGAGCTAGATGAAGAAAGGAGTCTCGCGCCAATGATAGTAGATGCCTTGTTAGGGCGGTAAGAAGCCAGTCGTCCAGGTACGGGAAGACCTGCACCCCCTGAAGCCTCAGGTGGGCCGCAACCACTGCTAATACTTTGGTGAACACCCTGGGGGCTGTGGTGAGACCAAAGGGAAGGACCCTGAATTGGTAGTGACTAGCTCCCAGCCGGAAGCGAAGAAACCTCTTGGAGCGTCTGTCCATTAGAATGTGGTAGTACGCATCCTTGAGGTCTATAGAGCACATCCAGTGATTCACTCCCAGAAGGGGGAGGATGGATTGCAAGGTGACCATCCGGAACTTCTCCTTGGGAACTGCCAGGTTTAACAGGGACAGGTCTAAAATTAGTCTTAGGTCTCCCGTCTTTTTTGGCACTAAAAAGAACCTGGAGTAGAACCCTGATCCGATCTGGTCTGGGGGGACGGGCTGGATGGCTCTTTTCCCTAGCAGATGGCCAATTTCTGCCGAAGCGGCCTCCCACTGACCGGGTGGAACGTCGGGGAGGGATTTTAATTTTGGAATGTGATGAAAGGGGATCTTGTATCCTCTGGATATAATGCGGCCCCCAGCGGCCTGATGTTATGGACTCCCATGCCGCTAGGTGCTCCGAAAAACGTCCCCCGACTGCCTCCAGAGTGGAGCAGTCAGGCAACCCTTCAGAGCTGCTGCGCGGGCCGTTCAGAGAAAGGCTCTCTGGACCCGAAGTTCCTGGGAGTCCCTCTGCCCCTGGGGCGGCGTCCTCCCTGTCCTCCTCTGCCACGGAAGGACTGGTTGTCCGGAGCGGGTTGGGATTGCTGCGACTTCCGGAACCACATCTTCTTCTGGCCCTTTTGGTTCCTAGAGTAGGACCTCTGGGGCACAGAGAATCGGATTCCGACGGCAGACAGCGTCTTCCCATCCTTTTCGCTCTGGGTCAAGGTGTCGCGAACCGTTTTGCCAAAAAGGGCAGAACCGTCAAAGGGGGGCGTTCGCGAAGGACGCCTTGAAGGGCTCCGTGAAATCGCAATGGCGGAGCCAGGCCTGGCGCCTAGTGACTAGGCCTACTCCTGCAGCTCTAGCTGCTCCCTCAGTAGCATGGGACAGCAACCGCATAGAGGTATTCGTCACGGACCGAAGAGTGGCCATACGGGTGGAGTGCAAAAGTTTGTCCTCCTCCGACATGGACTCTGGGGGGGATGCAGCGTATTCTTTAATAAGATCGCGCTGCATCCTGATAACATGTGCCAAGTAGTTGAGCGCCCTCACTGAGAAGGTCGCTGAACTAAACATTCGCTTCCCCAAGCGGTCCATCATCCGAGACTCCTTGCTCGGAGGATGGACTGAGGGACTCTCCTGGGCGAGTTCCCTCTTGGTGGCTGCTGCCGTCAACATGGCATCTACCGGAGGCCCCTTACTCCAGTGGGCACGGTCTGCAGGGAGGCTAAGGATTCGGTCTGGCCTTTTGGGGATTGGCTCCACGGTGTCCGGTTCCTTCCACGCCCTGGTGGTAATAAGGTCCACCAGGGGGTCGGCAGGAGGGGACACCCAAGAGGTAGACGGGCCCGCTTCGAATGCCTCCAAGAACACGGACTCGTCCGAGGAAGACTTGGGGGCAGACCACCCACCCCTTATGCGAAGCATTTTCATCGGGGGGTGATCTTGGGGAGCTTTCCCCTTCCTCCAAATCCGTGTCTTCGGTTAAAGACTCGGGGGAGTCTATGTGCCTCCTTTTACACGTATGTTTGCGAGGTGCTTCCTCGGGGGGGCTGTCCGAGGAGCCCTCGCAAGCAGTGTCTTGTTCCAATGGAATAGCTTGGGGCATTGGAGCGGGCTGTCCCAGTGGCCGGATGGTGGAAGCCTGACCCAGTGCAGATGGAGCGCGGGAAGGAGCCGAAGCAAGTGCCGGGGGTCCGGAAGCCCTCAAGAGCCCTCTCCACTACATCAAAAGCCGAGGGGGAGCCAGCCTCGACCAAAGGATCCGAAAGTCGGCTCCCCCTCGGATCCGAAGAGTGGATCGGAGCAGGCCCCGAGACACTCAGATCCGAGGGGCCAGTGCGCTCCGACACAGACGGCGCCGAAGGTACACTGAGTCCCCCGGATCCGAAGCTCGGAGCCAGGCTCCGAGAGGTCGGATCCGAAACACTCGAGGGCAAGGTCGGATCCGAAGTACCTAGTACTATCGGCGCCGACCCACCCCTGGCTCCGAAGCTGCCCTGCTCCGAACCCGGGTAGCGGGTCGGAGAAAGAGCTATAGGCTTGAAAAATGGGGTCGAGCTCCCCCCCAGAGGGGGGGGGGGAGGCAAGAGCACTCCCATCTGCATCTGGGCCTGGATGAACCTTCTCATCATCCGGTTCAGATCGGCATCGGAAAGGCTATACGTAGACCTCGAAGAGGCTACCGAGGTAGGCCTTGAGTGCCTCCTCGATAGCCTTGACGGAGATCGGGTCTCCTCTTCCTCAGGCCCCGGTGAAAAGCAGACCAAAGACCGGAGCAGAGGAGGGGGAGAACCAGCAGCCAAGGAGGCCGGAGGAGAAGCCCGCTTAGCTGGCGGGGCCGAAACGGAGGTCTCAGCACGCCGCTTGTGGTGCTTCTCCCTCCGGTCCTTTTTTCTTGCCTCCCTCTCCTCCAACCCAGCAGAGGGAGGTTGAGTCCCAGGTGGAGGAGGGGGAGCAGGCGAGGAGGGGACCGTAGCCACAGTACCCACCACCGGAGCGGGAGCCGAAGCCGAGTCCGGGGGCAAAAGTCCCACCAGGACCAGCTTCGACCTCCGCTCCTTCAATGCCCTGGGGTTGAACCCTCCACAAATGGAACATCCAGAAGTGAGGTGTTCAACCCCAAGGCATCGAACGCACAGAGTGTGGCCATCAGCAGGGGAAAGCTTATGGCCACACTCGGAGCACTTTGAAAAAATTGCCTTAGGGGCTTCTGACATAACTAAAGTCTTTTTTTTTTTTTTTTTTTTTTTAAAAGGAAAAGACAAACAATTAGTGCTAACTAGCACACACAGCAGGCCCCAAACAGCACACACAAACAAAACTCCGAACCAGCGAAGGGAGGGAACTAAAATAAAGTTTTAAAAGTAACAATTTTAACCCAAAACTATCAATAGACTAAAGGGAACCTAATACAATCACGCAAAACTGACTTTAAAATTGAAAAATAACGCTTTATGAAAGATTTATAAGACTTAGCTGAAGAGCTCAGACGATCCAATCTGGTTACCAGCGCGGCAAACTAGATTTGAGGTCATGTAAGGAGAGCAGGGCATTATGGGTGAGGGGAGGAGCTAGGAGCTCGGATCCATAGCTGGATAAACCATGCCGGTTCGGATCCGATATCGGATCCATAACCCACAGGTTGCAGACAAATGAATCTCCTACTTCAGATCATTAGGTAATTAGCCAGGCTGCTAGGTTCAGGGTTTGCAGCTGAGGGTGCAGAATCTGATTCTCCTGCTGAGACAACAGGGCAGGAATCTGAGACAGGTACCATGGAGCCAAGCGTGACACACTGGGCAAGAGTGGTTACCAGTGTTGGCGAGGCCAGTCTTTTGCAATTAAAATCATCCTTGGCTTGTCCTGTTTGATCTTTAGTAGTACCTTGGGGAACAAAGGCAAAGGAGGAAAGGCATACACTGATAGGTTTTTCCAGCTGAAGGATAGGGCATCTGCTTTCCAAGCTAGCTTGTGGGGAATCCTTGTGCAAAATGTGTCCAGTTGATGGTTCTGCGGGGAGGCAAACAGGTCTATATCTGGGCTCCCCCATTTGCTTGTCAACATGTTGAAAATCCTTGGTTCCAGTTTACACTCGTGTGGGTCCATGAGGTTTCTGCTTAGTCCGTCTGCAAGTGTATTTAGTTTTCCTGGCAGGAATCGAGCTTGTAGATTCACTTGGTAGCTCAAGGCTGTGTACCACAATGCCATGGCTAGTCTGCACAGGGGGTAAGAATGTGTACCCCCCTGCTTGTTTATGTATCACATGACAGTGGTGTTGTCCGTCTTTACCATTAGTTGTCCTGGAAGAATGTGGTCCGTGAAGGCTGTCAGAGCATTCTGTACAGCTAACATTTCCTTTTGCTTTATGTGTAGGTGCATTTGACTTGGGTTACATTTACCCTGAATGCACTTCCCTGCCAGGTGAGCCCCCCCATGCATAGTCTAATGCATCTGTTAATATTTGGGCGGCAGGGGGTAATGTGAATGGTAGTCCCCTGTTTTGGTGGCAGGCCTCTGCCCACTAAAGGAACTCTAGGCGTAGGCAAGGTATGATAGGAATCCTTGCATCTAGATCCTGTGAATGTTGACACCATAGGCTTCTGAGATACCATTGTAGTTTCCTCATATGCAGCCTTGTATATGGAATTAGAGGAATGCAGGAGGCCATGAACCCCAAGGCTTGCAGTATTTGCCTTGCAGATAGCTGGGTTTTTGTGGCCACTTGTTTGAAGTAGGGTTTTTGTGGCCACTTGTTTGAAGTAGGTTGCCAAATGAATCCATTTCTCTGGGATGAGGAAAGCCATCTGGGAAGTTGTATTCAAGCTTGCTCCCAGGAATATAATTTGTTGACAGGGTACCAGGTGTGATTTCTTTTAGTTTATGGTGAAAACCTAGACGAGTCAGTACCCTTTGAACAAAGGCCAGATGATTCAAAAGAATGTCCCGGCTTTCTGCTTGAATTGAATTGGACAATCGTCCAGGTATGGGTATATTTGAATATTTCTTTGCCTACAAAATGCAATGACTGGAGCTAGGCACTTTGTGAATACCCTGGGCGCAGTAGATAAGCCAAAGGGCAGCGCAGAGAACTGATAGTGCATGGAGCCCGCTTTGAAGCAAAGGTATCTTCTGCAAGACTCCCTGATAGGGATTGTGCAGGTATGCTTCTTTTAAGTCTTGTGTTGCCAACCATGCAGCTTTTCCTAGCATAGGAAGCAGCTGGTGAAGAGTCAGTATTTTGAATTTTGGAATCACCAGAAAGGTATTTAGAGTAGAAATGTCCAGGATAGGACACCATGTATTGCCTTTTCTGGGTACCAGGAAAAGTCTTGAATAGAAACCTTGTCCCTTTTCCTCTTCTGGTACCAACTGAATAGCCCCCATGTTTAAGAGAGAGTACTTGATTTTGGGCCTCTGCTCACTGATTTGGGGGTAGATCTGGCCACCCGCTTGGTGTTGGTAACGTGTGGAAGTGAAATCTGTATCCTTGGGACACTATATTTAAAACTTATTTGTCCTGGGTAATGAGTTCCCAGTTTTTGGCCAGCAGACCAATCTTTCCACCTAAAGGAGCATTCAGTTGGTAAGTGCTTGGAAGTTTTAAAAGCAAGTCATTGAGACAGTTTTCCATAGGGGAGAGTCTTACTACTCCCAGATTTGGTTGCGGAAACCCTCCACTGCTTAGTCTTGTGTGTCCCTTGGGACTGAAACCTGGGGTTTCTGCTGTGTCTGGGTTTGACTTGATAAGACCTGGAAGGGGCTGGAAAGGACCAATTTTTAGAGGGCCAGTGCCTACAAAATCGTGGCGGCTGAACTTGTAAGAAATCTTTAACAGTTTGCATAGATTTAGTGTTATCTTCCATCTTTTTAAGAACTTCCTCAGCCTTGTTGCCAAACAGGCAGTCCTGATTTAAGGGAGCATCCAACAATTTGGCTTTAATATGATCAGGCAAAGATTGCTCCTTGAGCCATGCATGCCTTCTGAGCACAGACCCAGTAACAGCAGCCCTGCTAGAGGCCTCTAATGAATCAAATCCACATTGCAAAGTATGTTTTCCAACCTGTTCAGCAGAATGCATTAAATCCTGTAATTCTTTATTTTCAGCACAGTCAGGAATCAGCATCATTTTCTGTTTAAGCAATCCAATAACATGTTGTTAATACTTTAACATATGAAACTGGCGGTTTAAAGCCCTAATGGCCAAGGTTGCAGAAGTGTAAACTTTTTTACCCCATCTATCCAGCGCCCTGTAGTCTCTAGCAGTAGAAGCTTAGCAGTAGAAACCTTAATGCTCTTGGATCCCTGTGAAATAGTCTCTGGATCCGCAATAGGATTTTTAAAAAGGAACGTGTGTGAATCAGGAACCCTGTAATATATGTCAGGTTTTCTGGGAGCAGGAGGCAAAGAATCAGGGGCCAAACTAGATTCTGAATAGGCATCAATGTCTAGTACAGGAGGAATAGCTAAAGGCCTATGCTAAGGCAGGAGTAAGAAATCCCTAAACCTCTTTTTTGAATCAGAAAAATCCTGGCTTTCCCAGTGGAAATGTTCTCTTATCTCACCAAAAGAAAAATCCTCTGGAGGGGAAGCAGTGGGAATAGAGTCCTCTGCATCAGAATCCTCATGAGTAGATAACGGCAAATCCAGATCATCAGAAGAATCAGAAAAATCAGAATCCTGGTCAGAAGATTCATAAACAACTTCAGTCCTAGGTTTCTTAGAAGGGGGAGGTTGGCTTCCCCTGATTAGAGTTATAAGATCTTCAGCCATTCTTATCATTTGTTTTTTTATGCATAGAGGCCTGAGCATGTGGCCTGGGCATCTTGTTTCTTAGGCATGGTTCGAGATTTTGGCCTAAATGAAGAAGGCGTCTGTTTGATATGCAAGTCCATAGGTCTGAATACACCCTCAGAAGCTGGTGCCTGCACAGCGGCTCAGGACCCATCCAAGGTAGAGACATCTGCAGGTTCCACAGGTGTAGCATCTCGAGGCATACTGGACTCTGAATGGGTCTCAGTAGAGGCCTGAGAGTCAGAAGTAGCGGGTATCAGGGGCTGCAAAAGTGCCTCACTGAGTACTGGCGAACTGGCGGCTGGTTTAGAAGAAGCGTTGCTGGCAGCTTTGGACCTCGGTGGCCTATCTCTGCCTTTATCTTTGCGTTTTTTCGGAATCCTGGTAGTCGGATGGCTAACCGATGACATTTCTGGATAATTAAACCGAGAAACTAAATATTTAGAGGTGAAAATATACAGATGATGGATAGTGCGCTGATTAAATAAAGCACAAAACCGACAGCAAGGTACGTCGTGGTCAGGGCCTAGGCAAGGAATACAGTACAAATGAAAATCTTTGAGAGGTATTTGCTTTCCACAAGTAATGCAATTATTAACTTTTACTGACATCGGTAAGGAGCAAGAAAAAGTTTCCCCAATGGGATACTTAGTTTTAGTTGAAGACTTCGGTTCTGAAACTCGAAAACGAAAATTTCAGGAGTCGGCCGACCGGCACTTGCGAACTGTTTCTGCTTCGGGCACCACACGGCAAGAAAGACTGATGTAATGGCGTCGGCTGCATGCTTTATACCCCTGACGACCTGACATCATGGAAGAAGGGACAGCAACCGACGCAGGACCCAAGACTTGGTTAATCAGACCGACTGAGGGCTACTGCAAGCAGATAACCCAAATGTAATGACTGCAACAGTGAAACACGAAGAACATCAGGGGGTTTCCAGTGGCTTTTCTGCTCAGTGTCCCAGGGAGGTGGTCTAGTGACAGCTGTAGCTCAGGAGGTGAAAACTGGGGTTCCAACATCAAAGGAGTGCTGCCAGAAGCAAGAGCCCTCTCCATAGTGCAGAAAGCAGGCCCGCCCGAAGAGGGATGGGAGCCCGAAACCAAGAAACACAACCTGGGTGACATCCCACTCCGACGAGCCTGCCCCCATGGGTGGAGTCTTCTCAAGCAGGATTGGTGCGGATGCATCTATAGGCGCCGAGGATGGAACCCAGGAGAAAGACGGCTCCGTGCCATGGCTGGAACCGTCTGTTCTCCCAATCCACAGATTGAGGATGGACCGGTTCCACAGGAACAGAAGACCAAAGGGGCAAACTTGGAACCAAAGTGAGATGCACTGTAGATGCCATGGTGATGGGTTCCAAGAAGGATGTCTGAGCAGAGGGCTTCGGAATTGGCATGGTCGAAGGAGGAGTGTAAGATGGCGTCGCTGGATAAGTCAACCCAAATCCTGCAGGTGGATGGGTCTTAGAAAGTGTGGGTATCTCCCTGGCTAACAACAGCTGGTCCACAAGAAGCACCACATTGTGTTCAGACAGGCTCTTGGTGGATTTAGTAGATACTCTGGATGGAGTCTCAGGACATTCAAGGAAGGGGATCTATGCTTGGTCCAGAAATGGATCTACGGAAGGGGAGTATCGAGTCCGTGGTGCAAGGTCTGACAGCATAGAGGTCTCAAGTGTCGAGACCGGTAGTAGAGGGGTCAAATTCAATGAAGTCGGAGCAATGCTCGGTACCGAAGTGGCACTCTGAGCCAAAATGGTCGGTTTCAAAATGGTAACTAATGAAGTAGTCAAAGGTGTGCCCTGAGCCGAAGAGACTGTAGGTGCCGAAGTCGAAACAGGCATAGTAAAGATGTATGATCAGTGCCGGAGGCAGGACCGGTGCCAAAACTGGCACCGGTATCGAAGGTTGAAGTGCTCGGAACCAAGGAAGACTGAGCCATAATGGCAGATTTATGCTCCGAAGACAACTTTGGGACCTTAGATTTTACAGGCTTGCCCTGATCACCCGATGGTGAGGAGGGAACAGAGTGGGACCTATTTCTGTCTTTAGTAGGAGGGGTTGAGGCCTCCATCGCAGAAATGGCCCCTGAAAAGGGAGAGCTGAGTAACCCCTTCAGAATCAGTTTATTTTTGCGCTCATTAAGAGTGCGTTGACTGAAAGTCTAACAAATGTCACACAGAAGCTGCAAGGTGGGGCACTCCCAAGCAGTACAAACAGTCATCATGAGAATCACTATTAGGTAACTTGCCATTACATGAAGCACAATGATTAAAACCTGAAGTACCCTTCTTATCAGACATGTTTAGAAAGAGAAACCACAGGCCAACAGTATGACCCAGTTAGTCAAACACCATTCAGAGAATTCACAATTATCAATACAGTGATATGTAGAGAAGAAATAAAACACCTTACTAAAAGCCAAAGTCAATAGGTTAAACAGAAAAAGGCAATACCTGTAATGGTATTGAAGGAATACCACAAGGGTAAGGGGAGGAAAGGCCGTACCAACAATGGCACTTAAAAGTTTACCAACAGTAATAACAGGCAGAGTAGATAAGAGAAAAATAAAATCAGACAGAAGAAAACACACTAGAAATACTATTCGCTCAATAAAATATGAAGATATAGAAAAACCTTAACACAAATATCAAATCAAGTTCCACTTAGCTGAGAGCTTGGCTGAAAAGCGACTTTACGGCTACACGGCAAACGAGATCTGAGATAACAGGGAGAAGGGCATTCTGGGCAGAGACTTAGCTCAAAGAGTTTTTTTGGCTTGTGCGAGCTTGGTAAAGAGTTCGACTCGGTTCCAAAGGCTCGGAACTGAATCCCATCAGTGATGAATGGAAAGAAGATTAACAACATCAGACTGGCCATTTCTTTTTCTTCAGTTGAATCAGCCACCACAGTGAAGGTTAGATACAGACAACAGTTAAAGGAGAAACAGTTCTTCTGAATATCTTTCACTCAAATAATTTTTTAACTGCAGGCACCATAACTTTAGAAGCTGCCTCAAGTACTAACCAGGAGATTCTTGAAGTGCTGGAAGCCTGTACTTCTGAATACTTCAACAAATATTTCCTCCGTGGGCTTTGGGACTGAAGCTACAAGAAGCCTCAAAGCAAAATCAATAGGATTAAGAAACTTAACTGCAACTGATCTTTTGGAGCACTTGGAAGGGATGTGAACCTTGTCTAAGCAAATTACACATTAGAATGTGCCTATATTGTGGAGATTTTCCCTCAAAGGCATACTTATGAAATCTTTGCTCAACAATGAACTGGGGTAGCTTCCAATGGCTGTAAAATTCAACAAATTCCCTGAAAAAATATTGTGAAGTGGTTCACATAGTTAACACAAACTTTAACCAACACAATTGTGTGACCACATGCATACTTTTTTAAAATACTGTTCTTATTGGAAAACATATACAGAACAGAAAAAACAGACAATACATAGGTTCACAAGAGATTATTAGGCTAACTGCCCAAGAGCCCCTTGCACACCTAGCCATATTTAAAAAGAAGTTATGTACCTACCATAATGGTCCATGTTTGTTGTCCTTCATCTAGTCTTCCTTCTTTCTGGTTGGGCTCGGAGCCGAGGCCAATTTACTAAAGCTCAAGAGCCTATACTGGCTCAAGGCTAACCCCTATCCCAACATGCCTAGTGGTAGCTACCCAGATCTCGTTTGTGATAGCCCACACTAGACAATCATAGTAAATGCAAATTTTACTACACTATTACACATTTAAGGTTAGGAAGGAAAGAGGAAGAAAACAAAGCATGGTTAACTAACTTGGTATGTCAACAGGAAACTCAGCCAGTGTAACCAATGAAAGGAATTCTTCTTGATCCTCCAGGAAGGGGGAAGGGGGAGATGCAAGAAGGAAGGTAAGCTAAAGGACAACAAACATGGAATGTTGTGGTAGGTACATAACTTATTTTTAAATATGGCTAGGTGTGCAAGGGGCTCTTTGGCATTGTTGGGTACAATGACAGTCTGCCCCCGACTGCCTCTAGAGGCAGACAGTCAGGCCTCCCTTCAGGAGTGCTGGAAGGGCCTAAATGAGAATGTATCTCTGTCGCCCTGCTGTTGCAGACCCAGTCTGCTGCCAGGCCGGCATCTTCCATTGTTGTTTCCCCCTCTGCCCCTGGAGGAAAAATCTCCACGTGTGTCGGGTGAAGTTCCCTGGGATTTACGAAACCACATCTTTCCACTCATCTGATCTTTATGATAGGGTCTAGATGGAGTGGAAAAATGGACTCCTATGGCAGAGAGAGTCTTGCCATCCTGTTCACACCTGGTTAGAGTCTCTTTTACCTGAGGCCCAAACAAGGACAAGCCATCAAAAGGGTTATTGGTAAAGGAAGACTTGAAAGGTTCTGCAAATTGACAAAGGTGCATCCAGGAGTATCTCTGCAAAGCAACTCCGGTACCTGCTGCCCTACTCGTTCCATCTACTGCATAAGAAAAGAGCTTCATGGAGGAGTTAACCACTGAAGTCAAGGTCGCAAGCTGGGAAGCCGCCCTGTTCGCAACTCCCTCAGCTGTAGGATCCTGCAGGGTATCTCCTAACTCCTTTATGAAATCCCTCTGAAGTCATGTGAAGTGCGACAAGTAATTCAGTGACCTGAGAGTAAAGGTAGCTGAAGAGATCATACGCCTTTCCATACCTGTCCATTGTGCGGGACTCCTTGTTCGGCGGATGGACAGATGAAAATGTTTCCGCAAGTTCCTTCTTAGTAGCTGCTGCCACCACCATAGCATCAACAGGAACCCCTTTGGAAAGGGAGGACTTGTCCTCGGGTGCAGTTTATTTGGTCTCAGTGGAACTGGTTCCATGGTCTCTGGAGTGCTCCACGCCTTCTGACTCACTACAGACAAAAGTGGGCCAAAAGGTGGAGACACCCAAGAGGTGGAGGGTCGGGAACCAAATGTGTCCAGGTACACAGACTTGTCCTCGGAAGGGGCTAGGGACTTTCAGCCACCCCCTCTAAGGATTTCCAAGATGTCCTAAAAACAGACATCCTCAGAGGGGGACCATGAGGACCCTTCCGATTCATCCAAGTCTGTGTCTGAAGTGATGGACTCAGGGGAGTCCAAATGCTTCCTCTTACATTTTTGCTTCCGAGGGACCTCCTCCGAACGTTCAGGGGAGGTTTCGGAAGAAGTGGGGTCACCCAATG